>NC_041408.2:98220758-98433258 GCF_900747795.2 Erpetoichthys calabaricus
GTGTTCCATTTGACATCCAAAGTAAATTGTGAAAAGTATGTATATATATATATATATATATATATATATATATATATATATATATATATATATATATATATATATATATATATATATATATACATACATACAAACACAAAGAAAGTGTGAATTAAAAAAAATGAAGTCAACTGTGGGCTGGAATATTATTTTATACATATATATATATATATATATATATATATATATATATATATATATATATATATATATATATATATATATACTTTTCATATATTTGAACAACCAGGATTATTCATATAATGGCCACAAGGCTAAACTGAGCAGTTGTGGGACAAGAACTATGGTAAGAGAAGTGACTAAGAATCCTGAGCTCCAGAGAAACTATATGGAGATGGGGGAAACTTCCAGAAGGACAAGCACCAGTGCAACACTCCATCAATCTGGCCTTTATGACAGAATGACCAGACAGGAGCTCTCCTCAGTAAAAGACCTGCTTTGAATTTACAAAAAGGCACCTAAATGACTTTCAGAATGTGAGAAACAAAATTCTTCGGTCTAATGAATCCAAGATTAGCATCATATCTGGGGGAAACCGTGCACTGCTATACCATTTCAGCTTTGAAGTATGGTGGTGGCAGAATCGTGCTGTGGGATTGTTCTTCAGCAGCTGGGAATGGTAGAATAGACAGGGTTAAGAAAAAACTGAACAAAGAAAAAGTACAGAGATATCCATAATGAACATCTGCTCCAGAGTGCTCTGGACCTCAAACTTAGCCAAAGGTTAAACTTCTAACAGGACAATGACCCTAAGCATAAAGCACAAGCAACACAGGAATGGCTCAGGGGTAACTCTGGGAATGTCCTTGAGTTGCTTAGTTAGAGTCTGGACTTGAACCCAACTGAACATCTCTGGAGAGACCTGAAAATAACTGTCCACCATCAATTTCCATCCAACCAAGACAGAACTTGAGAGGGTCTGCAGAGAAGAATGGCAAAAAACCACTAAATCCAAGGGTGTGAAGCTTGTCATATCATACCCAGGAAGACTTCAAGCTGTAATCACTGTCAAAGGTGATTCAACAAAGAACAAAGCAAAGGGTCTGAATACTTGTGTCAACGAGAAATTTCAGTTTTTTATTTTAAAAATCCTATTTTAGCTTTGCCATTCTGGGGTATTGAGTCTTGCTTGATATGGTTTTAGCACAAGGTTGTAACATATAAATATAACATACCATACAAAATCCAAGAAATAGTAGACTGGATTAAACACTGAATACCAAAATTCAGAGTAGTTTGAGAACACATGAGGTAATTTAAATATTTGTTTATTAGATAATGAAAAGATTTTGGTGAACCAAAAATAATGAATTCTAAAGCCTGCTTACAGTACATTAGTAGTACTGGCATTACACTTTCATGGCAGAAGAGTGATGGACAGTCCATGCAGACAGAGCTGTCTAAATTAACTGCCTGAGATAGAGTATGAAGGGGGGCTACAGAGACAACGGTCAAGTCAGGAGCAGATAATAGCAATGAAAGCCAAGAAAAGACAAAGACTTGCTGGTTTGCAATGACCTTGAGATTATGTCATCTTACCTCTCAAACCTCACTTAATTAAAGAAGTAAAAAAACCTTCCTGCCTCAAGTGATTTTCCCTGATCTGTCATAACCACAGTCTTTACATACTTTATATTGAGGCTGAATAATATTCTCTTAGAAAGGATTGTCTTATAGTACTTGCATATGATACTGTTTTTTTTATTTTTTAAGGTGGTGAAAATCATTAAAACAGCATATACAAGACTTTTTATTTATTTTTTGGCCATAGGCACTATCTTACTTTTCTCAACTGGTTATGGGGTTTGTCAGTGGAAAAATAATTCTACAATTGAAAATGGAAAAGCTTCTGCTGGTACCTCACATCTCCAGGATCCTAAATTTGAAACCTGATCCTTTGACTTTTTGTGCTGTGTTGGTAGAGTCTCTCCAAGTCCAAATGTGTTTTATCCATTGTCTCTGGTTTCTTCTCATATCTCAAAGATGCACATGTTAGGTCAGCTGGTGGCACTAACTTGCTTTGATATAAGTGAGTGTCAGTGTGCGTGTGGGTGTGCAAGTGGGTGTGAATGTGACCTGTTGTGAAGCTGCAATCCTACATAGCTTTGGTGACTGTCATGTGCTCCGTGTTGCTACAATAGTGTTTTGTTCTGTAATGGAAAAAGCAATTTCAGAAAAAGAATGTAATACTGTCCATGATTTCTGCCAGGGAAAACTGCAAAGGGAAGATTAAAGTGTGACTGGATAGAGCCAAAGGATGTGCCATCAGCAGTCAGACTAACATGGAATAAAACCATTATATGGTGGGGGGGCAGTGAACAGAGGAAGAAACATCAGAATTGATGGAACTCCCAAGCAGAAGCTTGTAGTCCTTCTAGGTCTGACTGTAAAGCAGACGGTGTGACCATTCCACTTTCTCACCTCCTGATTAGTGATGAGAGAACCCCCAAAGAGTTTAGGTCGGCAAAATTGTATCAATGTTTGGTAACTTCTCTGAACTTTGCAAAATATATTTCAAGTCCATTGGGAAGGAGGAACTGAAGCAATTTTGAATGGATTATAATGGTGCAGAGGTCTTTCAAAAGTCCCTGATGGCTAGAAAAGTGCCTGCTGAGCCAACTATTGTGGCCAAAAATGAGACCTGATCTGTGAAGCAACAGTGCTAACCAATGTATCACCTTACCTCAAACAACAAGTATATATATATTTTTAGCGCACAAACTGGCAAACACTTTACAGACTGTCCTTTTCAATGCAAAAAGCAAAAATTGACCACAAAGACAAGAAACACAGTTTACAAGATTCCATCTAATGCATGCCCAGCAGTATACGTGGGACAAACATCTAAGATACTCACAACGCATATACAGGAACATCACAATGCTGTCAGAAGTAAAGACTCATGGTCTCTGATTTACACACATACAAGTTCCACCAGACACACGTTTAACTGGGACGCTGTGAAAGTAAAATTCAGGGCCAATACCAAGAGTGCCAGAGAGCTGGCTGAATCTTGGCTCTTTAATGAAAACGGCATTAACAGACACTTGGACATGAACCTAGCAGGCTTAAAAAGAAGAACATCCAAATAATAAAAAAGACTTTATGATCAACAAATTCCGACCCTACCTTATTGATCCCCCCTGCCATTACAACCCATCCACCCATCCATTATCCAACCCACTAAATCCTAACTACAGGGTCACGGGGGTTTGCTGGAGCCAATCCCAGCCAACACAGGGTGCAAGGCAGGAAACAAACCCCAGGCAGGGCGCCAGTCCACCACAGGGCACACACACACACACACACCAAACACATACTAGGGACAATTTAGAATCACCAATGCACCTAACCTGCATGTCTTTGGACTGTGGGAGGAAACCGGAGTGCCTGGAGGAAACCCACGCAGACACGGGGAGAACATGCAAACTCCACACAGGGAGGACCCAGGAAGCGAACATGAAACATGGCAGCAGCGCTACCCACTGCGCCACCGTGCCGCCCCTACCCATCCTTCACTTGCCATATATTGTCTATGATTCCTGTATGTCTAATCATTTTCCTCAGGTAATGACATCTGGTAGAAATAAAAAAAAAACTATTTTAAGATACGTCATTCATTTTCTCCCTTTGTGGATCTCTATCTACACATGTACCATTGTGCTGATAGAGGTCCAATTTTGGGGGGTGTACTGGCCATGCCATAAAGTGGTAGGATCATGGGACTGACTTGTTTCATGTTTGAAGTCCCAAAACATCTTTTTTTGTTTCCCATGAATCTCTGCAAATGTTTCCCACTCTTTTCTTTCATCAAGAAGGATGAAAAAGTAATAAAGCGATTATTATTTCATAGAGTCTGGTGTGTTTTTCACAAGGGGAGTAAGAGGGCTCCTTTAAATCTTGTTTTGAGCCATGTGACACTGAGCCAGCAGCATACAGGAATCAGTGTTGTAAATCCAATGGCAATACTTATAATATTCTCATTGTGTTCAGAAAATGTAACCCTCAAATGAAAAAACTGCACATTATTTGTTTTCTTCTTTTTTCTGAAGGATGAAAGTACTGATTAGGTTCTGCACATGGCTGCTACAGCTCTTTGATATTATAGTGATATCATGGGGAGCTAGGAAAAAAGCTGACCGTATGGTGAATTTCCAGGAAGATATTCAGTAAAGAAGGACATTGGTGAGTACAGCATATTCAGTGAATAAAAATGTTTAAGCAAATTTCACTGATCAACACTATTCCTGATATGGAAGTACAGTTATGCTTTTCCCTCTCCCAATAAGCAATCACCCATCTTCCTTTCAAACTCTTCTTTCAATTAAAACTAAACTGCTGAGATTTAGAACTTATCACTTAAGGGGTCAAAGGAAAGTCCACAAAATCATTAGGTGTTCTGGTGAGAGAGTTTTCCGGTGGCTGTTGAGGGTATTTCTGTAATGATGTAATAATAATAATGATGTAATAATAACCACTCGAAACCACCCTAACCCACTCTCACCTCGGAGTACTGCACCCTCCACCCATCCTTCTGCTGATACCAGCATAGGAGGGAGTTTCCCCCCACCCAAAATTATAGCAGCCCAGGTAAGCAGAGAGCTGAGGAGACTTCGTGCCAGCAAAGCAGCGGGTCCAGATAGAGTATCGCCACGACTACTGAAGGCCTGTGCACTGGAGCTGGGGAGTCCTCTACAGCGCATCTTCAACCTGAGCCTGGAACAGGGGAGAGTCCCAAGGCTTTGGAAAACATCTTGCATCACCCCAGTCCCAAAGGTATCACGTCCTAGTGAGCTGAATGACTTCCGGCCTGTCTCTCTGACGTCACATGTGATGAAGACCATGGAGTGGCTGCTGCTTCACCACCTGAGGCCACAGTTCCGCCACGCCCTCAACACTCTGCAGTTCGCTTACCAGGAGAAGGTGGGAACGGAGGATGCCATCATCTATATGTTACACCAATCCCTCTCCCACTTGGACAGAGGCAGTGGTGCTATAAGAATTATGTTTCTGGACTTCTCTAGCGCCTTCAACACCATCCAACCACTGCTCCTTAGGGACAAGTTGACAGAGATGGGAGTAGATTCATACCTGGTGGCATGGATCGTGGACTATCTTACAAACAGACCTCAGTATGTGCGTCTCGGGAACTGCAGGTCTGACATTGTGGTCAGCAACACAGGAGCGCCGCAGGGGACTGTACTTTCTCCAGTCCTGTTCAGCCTATATACATCGGACTTCCAATACAACTCTGAGTCTTGCCATGTGCAAAAGCTGCTGACGACACTGCTATCGTGGGCTGCATCAGGAGTGGGCAGGAGGAGGAGTATAGGAACCTCATCAAGGACTTTGTTAAATGGTGCAACTCAAACCACCTACACTTGAACACCAGCAAAACCAAGGAGCTGGTGGTGGATTTTAGGAGGACCAGGCCCCTCATGGACCCCATGATCATCAGAGGTGACTGTGTGCAGAGGGTGCAGACCTATAAATACCTGGGAGTGCAACTGGATGATAAATTGGAGTGGACTGCCAATACTGATGCTCTGTGCAAGAGAGGACAGAGCCCGCTATACTTCCTTAGAAGACTGGCGTCCTTCAACATCTGCAATAAGATGCTGCAGATGTTCTATCAGATGGTTGTGGCGAGTGCCCTCTTCTATGTGGTGGTGTGCTGGAGAGGCAGCATAAAGAAGAATGTCTCACGCCTGGACAGACTGGTGAGGAAGGCAGACTCTATTGTAGGCATGGAGCTGGACAGTTTGACATCTATGGCAGAGCGACGGGCGCTGAGCAGGCTCCTGTCAATCATGGAGAATCCACTGCGTCCACTAAATAGTATCATCTCCAGACAGAGGAGCAGCTTCAACGACAGACTGCTGTCAATGTCCTGATCCACTGACAGACTGAGGAGATCGTTCCTCCCCCACACTATGCGACTCTTCAGTTCCACCCAGGGGAGTAAACGTTAACATTATATAAAGTTATTGTCTGTTTTTACTTGCATTTTTAACACTCTTTAATTGAGTACTGAGAAAAGCGCTATATAAATGTAATGAATTATTATTATTATTAATATTGTTTTTTATCAGTATGCTGCTGCTGGAGTATGTGAGTTTCCCCTTGGGATTAATAAAGTATCTATCTATCTATCTATCTATCTATCTATCTATCTATCTATCTATCTATCTATCTATCTATCTATCTATCTATCTATCTATCTATCTATCTATCTATCTATCTATCTATCTATCTATCTATCTATCTATCTATCTATCTATTTAATGTTTAATACCTTTTATAAATGTGGTTTAGTGTGTATTGCATTTTTTTGTCATGAGGATTCCATTTCAAAGATCAATTTGTCACTTTAAGTTGATTTGACAAAGTTCATTTGTATTTTGATTTTCTTTGCTTACTCATGGCTGTTTGGAAGCATCACATGATTATGCTCATTACGCTGGGGATGTCGCAGAAGTCACAGCATAAATATGGTGGTGGTCACATCAGGCATTATTCAGATTTTCTCTTAGTGTGACTAGCTTTCTTTCATATTCAACCTTAGCATCAGGTTTTTACTTTTGGTTCTGGCCTTCATCTTTTGAATTATGCCTTGCCCCTTTGGTTCTTGGTTGCATGGTGTGGTAAAACTAAGGCAGTAGACAAGAAAAGGTTTTGTGGATGGCCACCCCGTATACTGAAAAATCAGCAAAATATAAGAAGCACTAATCGGAGTTCACAACTGAACTGAACTAACAGGATGAGTCTGTTCTATAAATATGGTGGATAGGAAGAAGAGGTGGAGTTAAGGTGGCTGGAACTGGAAGATCAATTCTGGGTACCGGAAGTGATCTCATCAGGGTTGGCCAGAAATTATGTTAGTGGGTAGTTTAGTAATGATGTCACTGATTGGCAGGACAGGGAAACAAGAGGAGAGAGGACCAGTTAAGAGTACCAACCCCAAGTCTGGCTGATAAATAACACTATTTGAGCCTGTAAACTGTCCCCCATAAGCACGTGTGTGACCATGGTTATTCTTATCTCATAGTTTTGACCCTTGCTTGTCCTTACCAAGTCTTTGTCTACATATATTATTTCCAAGTCTTTTATTAACTCACAGATTTCATTCTTTAGCTCTGATCATGGCAACTTCTTGGATGCCAGCTTACCTTTACATTTAGTAAGGTATCGCCTGTCCTTTGTGGAGATTGTTGTGTATTAAAGTCCAAAAAATATCCCAAAAATACCCACTAGAGCTGCTGTCTTAGCCCTTTTTCTTTTTCCATTCTGTTTTAATACATGAAACTACAAGACAACAGACAAATGAACTTCTCCTCCTTTTGTAACATTCAAGACAAGTGTGTTTCTTGCTCCTTGTCACTGCATCATATTCATTATTCATCCCCGTGAACATTCACTGGTTGTTAGCTCTCCTGCACATACAGCCTGCTGTTTCGATTAAAGAGAAAATCAGACCCGTCTGATTTCAGCGGAGTGAGTCGCAGACTAGCTGGTCTCAGTCATCAGTATGTCACATTAGGCGAATGGCTTCACAGGATGGCACCACTGACTGCCTCCAACTCGCTATGATTATGTAAATGATGATTACGACTAAATTGGACATAATGTGTATTTGGAGTGTGACTGTGTTCACCCTGCAATGGACAGATGTACCATCTTGAATAGGACAATTAGACCATTCAGTCACACAATAATTTATGTAGTACACTTCAGGACAGGGCAGTATGGTAGCATTGCAGCATCACTGTAAGGAGACCAGGGTTCAGAGCCAGGTTCTCTCCCTGTGTGGCGTCTGCGTGGGTTTCCTCTGGGTACTCTGATTTCATTTCACTGTCCAAAGATATGCGGGTTAGGTGAACTAGTAACAATAAACTGGCCCTAGTGTATTTTTGGTGTGAGTGTGTGTGTTTGCCCTGCGATGGATGGGCACTCTGTCCAGGGTTTATTCCTGCCTCACCCCCTATGCTTGCTGGGATAGGCTCCAGAACTCTCTAAGAACCTGGCCTGGATTTAGTGGGTTAGAAAATGACATGAAATTAAAAGAATCATTCTCCCAAGCCACTCTCTGAATAGTCAGTCCTTCATCAAAAGATGCAGTTCTTATCTGTTGGACGCTTCTGCAAATGCTTTCTTAGCTGAGGTAAATGGCAATGCCCCAGGCAAAGTGCAAAGTCCTTTTCCTTCACACCAGACCCTACTGGCTCTCCACCGATACACCCCCATTAAGAAAGCAAATATTTCAGTCACCAAGGGACCCCTTTATTCTCTCTTCTGCTATGGGACTTTATGACAAACTAGAGGTGTTTTATTTGCTCTTATGTTTTTTTTTTCCTTGTATTTATTTGTTTGTATTTTACCTTTAGCTGTTGATTATCACATACTGCAAGGAGTCATTTCAACCTCCAGTGTCAATCAGCCTAGGGGCAAAAACATTTAAACCTCTGGCTAAATATAAGACTTGACTAACAGCCAGTGCTTTCAGTGGAATTTACATTTAGGTATTAAGGAATATTGCTGTTTGAAAATGATTCATGCCTTGGTATTATGATTATTTTCTACTACTTAGATGTAACTGTACTATTTTAATTGTGTAAACATATTATTTTAAACAAAGTTCTTTTTTTCAGAGTTGAAACCCAAACCAAGAAGCACACACCAGTGCTGCATACCGCTAATTTTAAGCTGGTGTCTTTTTAATTGTAGGAGATAATGAACAGTACACTTCCAGCAATGAGACATAACTGAAAATGTGGCTGATTTTCACTGCTTGGCTTGCTCTGTGGCTCATCTCAGAGTCAGCAGGGCACCAGTGCTTTGACTAGGAGTATTATATTAATGGCAGATCAGGGTATTGTCCTCCCTTCTTAATATAAAGATGCAGGAGCGGAGAAACATGGGAGTTGCACATTGGTATTAAATTACTCAGCTAGCTGTGGTCTTTTATATGTGTAATTGTTCGGTCTATGTTAGCATGTATCCATTTGTGATTCTCTAATTTAAAAAGCAGTAATGAGAAAATTATTGTTGTTATTATTATTATGATTTTTTACATTTTTCGATTTTGATTAACTGTTTCTGGTGTCAGTGCCAAAATATTGAGAAATAATACTTATTCTCACAACAATTCATTCTTTTTCCTATACTGAAGAGCAGTTGTTACAGTGAAACATCTAAGGTTATTTGCCTGTTTGGATTTTATAGTGTTTTTTGTCACCACCATTTTCAATGCAGTACCCTTTAATTTGCAATCTGTGCAATTACAGCGTATTCAAAATAACATGCCCAAGCATTATTTATACAAACACATTCATATAGTTTTACAAAAAATATGTTCTTAGTGTACCTCAGTGTGAATTCTTTCTCTTTAGAAGACAATACTTTCTGTTTAGGAGTTGCTTGGTGCCAAATTGAGGCAGTATCAGGGATAAAGCTCGGACCGACCAGAGACATGACCTCATCTCTGGGCTCATCCACTCCCACTGAGCTAATTTCAAGTTGCCAATTGTTATGTTCGTCACATTAGATTGACATTATACTTATTTATCAAACACATTTGAAGTTACCATCCATCCTCCCTCCTTGGAGTGATACCAGTTGAAACATTATTGAGCTGAGAGCTGATTATCCTGATAATTAATTTTTACGCTGCTAGTCTTCCATCTCATCTTGATTAAATGGAAGAGTCCTTATCCACCTACCACCTTACAGAAGATATAGTGTACTATCTGAAGAATTTTAATTATGTTCTCTAGTCACTCCAGGTATCAAAATTATTTAAATAAATGAATATTTATTCTTAAAGCGACACATGATAGCATAATAATTAGTACTGCTGCTTCATAAAGCTAGGGACCTCAGTTAGATTCCCAACGCAGTCTTCAGTTTTTTTTTTCCTCCATTCCTCCTGTTCCCTCACACATTGATAAAATGTGAATGTTTGGTTACCTGCATGAATGGGTGGGTGTGTGCTGAATGTGCCCTGTGGTGTATGGTTGATTTCTTTAGAGTTAGCCTACGCCCTAATTCCAACATATAATAAAATAAGTGTGCTCAGAGAAAGGACAATTAAAAATTGTAACATCCACACTCTTCAAAATAATGGCATTGTACAGTTCTTAACTGGGTTGTATAATTCCTCATAGAGCCACTGCTTGACAAAGAACCATTGTATTCAGGTAAGGGTTGTTTGCATGTGAAGTTGGTCAATTCTGCTTTGAAGATACTTTCTAATATAAAACTGAAATCTTTAATGTATGGTAGGCTGCAGGACACTAACAGGCTGAGAAACTGTTGACTGTGGTACTGGACATATGCAGCAAGAGTCCTTTTAAAATCAGGACCTATTGGTACTTCACAAATCAGTTACTATTTATTTATGATTATTCACATTATGGAGCTTGTAACAGATCTAAATAAACAAATGGTTCTTTCTGAAACCTTCATATTAAAGGGTCTTTTGGGAACCAAAAGTGGTTCCCCTAGACTTTGCTGTGAAGAACCACACTGGCACCTTTATTTTTCAGAATGCAAGCAGAGACTTTGCATTGTGCCAGTTGAAGTGAGAATAGTCTTCAGCTTGTCTTGTGTCTTGTATTGGAAGCTGCACTTTTATTTTAAATCAGTAAATAGCCATGCCCCAAACTAGAGCTTGCATCAGTGAAGTAGGCATAAAACATCTTTTACTCATAAATATCTTTAATCTTGGTTCCACTCTCTTTACCTTCCTCGTCTCCTCCTACCTCCGGACATGCCTTCCCCCTCTTCTTCTCCTTCTTCGGCCAAACAGTAACCCAATTTCCACCAGCACCCTGCAAAATTTTACATTGGATGCCCTTCCTGATGTAACCCTCCCAATTTAACCGGGCTTGGGACCGGCATGAAGAAACACACTGGTTTGTGCATCTCCTGTGACTGGGTTGGTTTATTCTGCTTTGCCTAAAAACTTCAACTGGAATGACACTTGGAACAAAACATTACCACCACGCACACAGTGATCTGCAGCAGAAACCCCTAAAACAACATCCTTGAAACCTCGCCCAATTTGGATATCTCTTTTTAAAAGTTCTGAAGTTATAAGAAAACAAAAGAGCTTGTGAAGGAATACCTGTTTAGTCATACTGGATCATCAAGCAAGCACAGAAATCTTGAGTAGTTGTTACTCTTAGGACCTCATGCTAACTATTTACATATACATGAGTGATAATTAAGAAAGTCAAAATTTGATGTTTGTTTATTTTTTTTAGCTTTTTTCTTTGGATTCAAAAAATCTGGGATTTTCAGAGGACAAGGAATTTTAGTTTTACAACATTTCTGAAGATGTTACACTGTGCCATTTTGTTTTATTATGGGTGCCACCACTATTTGTTAATAGACATGTTAATGTCAAAATCTCCACTTGCTGCAGGGACATCGAACTGTTGGCCATAAGTCTGCGTCCCTACTACTTGCCCCGAGAGTTTGGACACGTCATTGTTGTTATTGTTTACATCCCTCCTCGGGCGGACGTGGAGATAGCGGGTGACGCTATTCTGCTGTTGCTAAGTTACAAACGCAGCACCCTGAGGCACTTGTGCTAATCGCTGGAGATTTTAACCATGTGACGCTGGACAAAATATTACCTGCCTTCTCCCAGTATGTGGACTGTAACACCTGGGGAAATAAGACTATTGATTTACTGTATGCAAATGTTAAAGACGCATACAGCGCCACCCCGCTGCCTGCGCTTGGGAAAGCAGATCATAACCTGGTTCTGCTTCAGCCTCACTACAAACCAAGAGTGAGGGAGCTACCTACAACCACACGCTTATTCAGGAAGTGGTCCCCTCAGGCCGACTAGGCTCTGAGAGACTGCTTTGAAACTACGGACTGGGATATCCTGCAGGGATCTTATAGTGAGAACATTGAGGAGGTTGTTGACTACACTACTGACTACATCAACTTCTGTATGGACATTGTAGTTCCAGTAAGAACTGTATGCTGCTATGCTAACAACAAGCCATGGATTACAAGTGACATCAAGGGCCTTTTGAACCAGAAGAAAAGGGCCTTTAAAAGCGATGATCAGCATGAGCTCAAGCACGTGCAGAAGGAATTCCGAGTCGAAGGCAAAGGAGCAGTACAGGAGAAAGCTGGAGCAGAAGTTGCAGAAAAACAGCATGAAGGAAGTGTGGGATGGGAAGAAGATCATCACAGGCTGCAGCTCGAAGCGGGGTGCCAGCATCGAGAGAGACGTGAAGAGAGCAAACCAAATGAACAACTTCTTTAACAGGTTTGACCACCCTAACCCACTCTCACCTCGGAGTACTGCACCCTCCACCCATCCTTCTGCTGATACCAGCATAGGAGAGACATCCCCATCCACAATTGCAGCAGCGCAGGTGAGCAGAGAGCTGAGGAAACTTCGTGCAGCAGGTCCAGATGGAGTATCGCGACAACTGCTGAAGGCCTGTGCACTGGCGCTGGGGAGTCCTCTACAGCGCATCTTCAACCTGAGCCTGGAACAGGGGAGAGTCCCGAGGCTTTGGAAAATATCTTGTATCACCCCAGTCCCAAAGGTATCACGTCCTAGTGAGCTGAATGACTTCCGGCCTGTTGCTCTGACATCACATGTGATGAACACCATGGAGCGGCTGCTGCTTCACCACCTGAGGCCACAGGTACGCCACACCTCCACAGTGGAGGATACCATCATCTATATGCTACACCGATCCCTCTCCCACTTGGACAGTGGCAGTGGTGCTGTAAGAATTATGTTTCTGGACTTCTCTAGCGCCTTCAACACCATCCAACCTCTGCTCCTTAGGGACAAGCTGACAGAGATGGGATTAGATTCATACCTGGTGGCATGGATCGTGAACTATCTTACAAACAGACCTCAGTATATGCGTCTCGGGAACTGCAGGTCTGACATTGTGGTCAGCAACACAGGAGCGCCGCAGGGGACTGTTCTTTCTCCGGTCCTGTTCAGCCTATATACATCGGACTTCCAATACAACTCGGAGTCCTGCCATGTGCAAAAGTTCGCTGACGACACTGCTATCGTGGGCTGCATCAGGAGTGGGCAGGAGGAGGAATATAGGAACCTCATCAAGGACTTTGTTAAATGGTGCAACTCAAACCACCTACACTTGAACACCAGCAAAACCAAGGAGCTGGTGGTGGATTTTAGGAGGCCTAGACCCCTCCTGGACCCCGTGATCATCAGAGGTGACTGTGTGCAGAGGGTACAGACCTATAAATACCTGGGAGTGCAGCTGGATGATAAATTGGAGTGGACTGCCAATACTGATTCTCTGTGCAAGAGAGGACAGAGCCGGCTATACTTCCTTAGAAGACTGGCATCCTTCAACATCTGCAATAAGATGCTGCAGATGTTCTATCAGACGGTTGTGGCGAGTGCCCTCTTCTACGCCGTGGTGTGCTGGGGAGGCAGCATTAAGAAGAAGGACGCCTCATGCCTGGACAAACTGGTGAGGAAAGCAGGCTCTATTGTAGGCATGGAGCTGGACAGTTTGACATCCATGGCAGAGCGACGGGCGCTCAAAAGGCTATTATCAATTATGGAGAATCCAATGCATCCACTAAACAGTGTCATCTCCAGACAGAAGAGCAGCTTCAGCGACAGACTGCTGTCACTGTCCTACTCCACTGATAGACTGAGTAGATCGTTCCTCCCCAAACTATGCGACTCTTCAATTCCACCTGGGGGGGAAACGTTAACATTATTCAAAGTTATTGTCTGTTATACCTGCATTTTTATTACTCATTAATTAAATTTAATATTGTTTTTGTATCAGTATGCTGCTGCTGGAGTATGTGAATTTCCCCTTGGGATTAATAAAGTATCTATCTATCTATCTATCTATCTATCTATCTATCTATCTATCTATCTATCTATCTATCTATCTATCTATCTATCTATCTATCTATCTATCTATCTATCTATCTATCTATCTATCTATCTATCTATCTATCTATCTATCTATCTATCTATCTATCTATCTGCTCTTAGTGATGCAGTGTTGTTGGGAAATTGCTAGGTAGAACAGCAATGCATAGCTTGTGACAACTTTACCACAACAGTATAAAAGTCATCATCATAGATTTTCTAACTGCCTAAGTTTGTAATTAAATCAATAAAGAGAAAAAACCCTTGCATTATTATTTTCACAGCTATATCACAGTTTTCTGAATATGGGGCTCCGTACCCAAAGACCAGTCATGCCAATCCCTGCCCACTGACAAAATCGCCACCAATGGGCATGTGAGCATCAGAACTGGACCATGGAGCAATAGAAGAAAGCGGCCTGGTCTGATGAATCACATTTTGTTTTAGATCATGTGGATGGCCAGGCGCATGTGTGTCATTTACCTGGGAAAGAGATAGTAGAAGGATGCACTATGGAAAGAAGGCAAGCTAGCAGAGGCAGTGTGTTGCTCTGAGCAATATTCTGCTGGGAAACCTTGGGTCTTGACATTCATGTAGATGTTACTTTGACACGACCCACCTACCTAAAGATTGTTGTAGACCATGTACACCCATGTTTATCGTAATGGTATTCCTTGATGGCAGTGGCCTCTTTCAGCAGGATAATGAGCAGGAATAGTTTGAGGAACATGACAAAGTTGAAGATATTGACTTTGCCCTCCAAATTCTTTAGACCTCAATCCGAACAAACATCTGTGGGATGTGCTTGAAACCCATGGATGTCCCACCTCATAATTTATAAGACTTAAAGGATCTGCTGCTAACATCTTGGTGCCAGATATCACGGGGTACCTTCAGAGGTCTTGCGGAGTTCATGCGTCGATGGGTAAGAGCACAATATTAGGCAGGTAGTTTTAATGTTGTGGCTGAATTGGTGGAAAACCTTTGCCGCATTTCCTATACTTAAAGTTAAAATTAACATTAATCAATTAATTTATAATGTTGTGGCTAGTTTTCAATGTCCTGCTTGCTATTGCAAGGCCAGTCAGAATAGTCAGTTTCGTATCTCATGCTTAGTTAGCCCTCTAAATACATGGTAAAATATTTTAGCTTCTATACCCAAGAAGCAATCACAAATTTCAGGTGAATATTCTTGTTTTTCACTGGCGCAGCTCTGTATATCACCTGTTGATACTGAAAGAAATTATGTAGAAAAATGAGGAGTGTAGTAAATACATCTAGTTATCCTGTGAATTTGTTCAAAACAGCTCAGTAACCAATTACTAGCAAACCTTTGTGGGCAGCTCTTGTATATGAACACATACAGTCAAGAAAATCTGTAAACTCAACTTGTACTTCTGCAGCAAGTCTGTGCAGTTTAATTAGATTATGTGTCTCATTAGATTAGCCTTGCCTTCATTTAATCATTGTAGATTTTTTAATTTTTTTATTACTTCCAAGTGAATGCATAGACTATAAAGCACATTTTTACATTTTTTTCTGGTAAATTTTTTTCATCTATACAGAGATCATGATGGAAAACCAAAATGAATAAAGCTGGTCTTTACTCCTATCTGCCCTGAGGTCTGTAATAGACAAAATGCCAAATATTATCACTGACAGCATATATCTTAATAAATGAAGCTGCATGCAAATTAGAAGAAATATCTCACACAGCATTTATCTTAATTTCACAATATTCACCTTTTAGTGTTGCTGGATCCAATCCATAGATCACCTGTGAAATATGGCCACATTAAATATACAGGTTTTGCTGATGAAATATGATCCCATGAAACACTGGCAAATTAAAACACATAAAATGATTCATGCATTGAAGCCACTATGAGAAAGCATACTTTAGTGAAGACTTGCTTCTTTACAGATTTGCTTCAAGGTCTTTATATTTTTATTTAGCACAGTATGTGACCCTGCGTTGTGCCTGACAGCAATGACATTGTTTAAAAAGCTCCATGCATGCAATGCATCCCTGGGCTGCTGAGAGCAAACAGTGTGAAATAAATAAAGGCAAATCTGTTTTAAATTAATTGCTAAATGTTATAACAACTAATTGACAAAAACATTAATAAATGGACACTTAATATGTTTTTAGATTGAGGAAGCTCCATTAAGCACCACTGAAAGGACACAAGTGTTGCAAATTCTGTATTGATCTATTTTTATTAATATAAAATATTATTACACAATGGCATTCATAGCATGTCTGTGTTTTTGAAAACTGTCTTGGAGTAAGCATCTTTGGAAAATGAATGAACAAAACAATGGCTGGCACAGTGATTAGTGCTTCACAGCTTTGGATGACTGGGTGTGAATCTTTACCCATTCTCTATTTGAGTGGATCAAGCACATTCTGACTACATCAGGGTTGGGTCTATCTCTGGTTAATAATGTACCTGGTGTGCAGTTTTTAGTACCTGCAAATGTGGTCCAAGGAATGACAACCGGTGAACTAGCAACAGTGTACCCCAAGCTCATTGATGTACATGGCGAGCAAAGTCTAGCCTGTCTGGTCCGATACCAAAGAAGACCTACTGTAGAACAAATTGCTGGCCATGAGAGAAACATAACAGAACACACAGTGCATTGCAGCTTGATGCATATGGACTTATGTACCCAAAGACCGGTCATGCTGACCCCTGTTCACTTCCATAATCGCCTACAATGGGCATGTGAGCATCAGAACTGGACAATGGAGCAGTGGAAGAAAGTAGCCTGGTTTGATGAATGACACTTTGTTTTAGATTATTTGGATGGCCATGTGCATGTGCGTTGTTTACCTGGGAAAGAGAAGGTATCACTGCGGTGGGGTGGCGCCCTGCCTGGGATTTGTTCCTGCCTTGCGCCCTGTGTTGGCTGGGATTGGCTCCAGCAGAACCTCGTGACTCTGTGTTAGGATATAGCAGGTTGGAAAATGACTGACTGACTGAGAGAAGGTATCAAGATAAACTATGAGAAGAAGACAAGCTGGCTGAGGCAATGTGATGCTCTGGGCAGTGTTCTGCTGGGAAATCTTGGGTCCTGGCATTCATGCAGATGTTACTTTGACAAGTATGACCTACCTAAAGATTCTTGCAGGCCACTTACACCACTTGGTGGCAACAGTATTCCCTAATGTCAGTGGCCTCTTTCAGCAGGATAACTTGCCCTGTCACGCTGGAAAAAAAGTTCAGGAATGGCTTGAGGAGCACTACAAAGAGTTCAAGATGTTGATTTTGGCCTTCAGATCCTCCAGATCTCAATCCAATCAAGCATCTGTAGATGTTAGACTGAGAAAGCTTCATTAAGCACCATTGAAAGGACATCTCTGGTTAATCACAGTGACATTTCAGTTGTAGAGTACTCTAGAATTCCTCCCTCATTAAAATTAAGAAACAACTCTTAAACAGCCTGCTGTGATGTGAGTCAGATTCTGCTGAGAATAGGCTTCAACTTCCTATGAGCCTAAAGTTGAAATAAGAAGGTTTAGGAAATAGGAGAGCAAATGCTTCCACATGATTCTTCTTAACTCTTTTTGATTCATTATCAGACTTGAATAATTTACTTTTATGAAAAATAGAAACTTTTTTTCCTTCTGTAGTTAAAGAATGATTTGAAAAATAACAAAGTCAAAGTTATTTGTTCAAAATCATGGTATACAGTACATTAATTTGCCACATGAGATTATGATCTAAAGTGAAGAATGTTTGGGGCATTTTAAAATAACACCCAGCGTGTTCTTATTTTGTGAAAGCAAAAGCCTTAAAGCTTACAGAATACATCAATTTTTCAAGGTAATTTTTCAAGGTAATATTGTTATTGAGTATTGATCCACATCTTGAAATTGCACACATATTGCAAAACAGCATATCCTTCTCATTTCACAAAGGAAAAAAAGGCAAAACTTTTTTGTTAGATTTGGCAATTTCCAGTTGTTTGTTTCACCATGCTGATTATCTACCTCCATCCCAGGGGTGTGGTTTCACTTTTAAAAGTCATCTCCAAGCACTGTTACGGACATTATTGAATGTTGACACCCAGATGTGAATTGCTGTCTCTTTTCTGTTGATGACTAGACAATAATCCCCATATCCTAAGCATGCGCTATAAAATTTGATAATAGGTTTGTGGAGCTTCAGTCAGTTTCATCGTGGTTTGGCTCTATTGCGTAATCTGTCTTTATCATTTTCTCAGTTGTCGATGAGTAGTGGGGGAATGACACAGCTCAGATATGTGAAAAGTTGTGATGGCAGCCAGGTCTTCCTATTTAATTCTACCAAACAAAAAAAAACAAAACATAAACAGACTCAATTGGCAAGAATAGCCGTTCCATGTCTTTTTGTCTTAATCAGGAGGGAGCTCTGTCCTGTGGGTCAATTGTAGATACCCTCTTTCTGGGGAGCCTGGGGTTTATAGCGCTCTCAATGGGTGGAGGCAGTTATCCTGTCTTCTCAGAGCTGTGGAGGGAAAGGGAAACAACACAATTAGTGACAGTTCCCCCTCTCGTCCTGAGGTGGTATGACATACCTCTGATGAGCCCAGGAGGTCCTCCTCTGACATGCATTCGTAACACAGTATTTGTTTTTATCGAACATGCACACAACCTGCTGCAGAAAGTGCAAAATGAGTATTTATGGGCACTGTTAGCTTAATATTGACATGCAGGTGACCTTGACTCATTCAGAAATCTCTTTTACAAAAAATCTCATTTATTATAATTAGTTGCATTCAACTTTATTGTTATGCGTACAAAGTACAGTGGAACCTCAGTTCACGAATGTCTTGGAACACGTACAAATTGGCTTACGACCAAAAAGTTTGCCAAACTTTTGCATCTGTTCACGACCACACACTCGTTATACGAACAAGCCAGTTTCCCTTTCGGTTTGTGCGCGCTGATGATTTCCGCACGTGTTCAGTCTCTCCCTGTGCATTCCCTGTGCAGCGAGCGAGCCAGAGAGAGAGAGAGAGAGCGAGAGCGAGAGCGAGAGAGAGTGCGACACACACAGGCGCGCGAGAGAGACACACACACACACACAGGCGCGCGAGAGAGACACACACACACACAGGCGCACGAGAGAGACACACATACACAGGCACGCGAGAGAGACACACAGGCGCACGAGAGAGACACACACACACACAGAGGCGCGCGAGAGAGACACACACGCGCGAGAGGGGGTTGGACGCATAAGGCAGAGAAGGCAGTTAAAGAATGCACCGGGCTTGATTTTGTTTTCACTTCTGTTTACAGCGATCGGTTCGTAGTGTGCATTGTTGCAATGTTACTTTTCTTGGTGGTTTAATAAATTACGGATTTTTCAAATGTTCATTTTTTTCCCTGTGCTTAAAACTCATTAAAAAAGTGTTTTTAGGAGCGGTTCATAGCGCTTTAGCACGAACTCTTGCTTTGTTAAGTTTTCTCTGTTGTTCAAGGTTTTCTCAGTGTTATTCAATGTTTTTACATTTAGTTTACTATTACACTGTGCATTCTATGGTATAATTAACTCTATATTGGTGCTTAAAAACTTTAAAAAATATATATTTACATACAGTTCGTATGGTCTGGAACAGATTAATTGTATTTACATACAATCCTATGGGGGAAATTACTTCGGTTCACGACCAAATTGGGTTACGACCAGAGTTTTGGAACGAATTATGGTCGTGAACCGAGGTTCCACTGTACAATGAAAACTTTTATGTGCCCATTTCACAATCATTCACCACATAGTCATTCTGCATGAGTCTTGCTGTATAGGCTATGTAAAACAACAACATATTATGTAATAAGCACAAAGTATGCACCATTCAGGAAAATATAATCATATGATTTGTGTGTGCATCTGTCATTGAATAACTATGTCTATATGTGATTTAGTTTGTGTGCCAACATTGCCCATAAAGAAATACTGTATGATCTGAGTACACATGACATAAAAATTTGATTTGAGCCTCTGGCAAAGCCTCACATTTTGAATCACGGTAGATGCATACTCAAATCAGATGTTTTCAGAACACTCTTACAGGTCTCCTGCTATATCAGGCACTTGGCACATGTTTATTAACAGCATCAATTGCAGAGACTAAAGCAGGTTAATATTCAGCCTGAAGCTGCGGACATTTGGTAAATTGTCAAACGTCACCCATGAAGACCACTGCAAGCAGACAAGTGAACAAGAAAATAATACCAAGAATCTGTGATCAAATGTATTATTTCCATTTTACATATTTCTGACAACCACGCCTTGGAAATACAGAAGTCAACCTTTGTTTCTTTAAAATGGACTTATTTAGGAAGTTTTAAGTCTTCTCTATTTGCATTTGGACCCCAACCCCCTTCTCCTTCATTTTAAACATAAGAAAAGTCTAAATATTTTAAAAATTTATAAGAAAGTCCTTACCTTTAGAACAAATAAATATCTGCCATGATTGTGAGGAAATAACTTCAGCTAGAAAAATTTTGAATTTATTGCTTTAACAGCATAGAAAGGTTTTCCATGAAGAAGCAGGCAATTTGAGGCTGTATTTACTAATAAGAAGAGGTGATGATAGCATTTAACACTGTTTAATTACCATACTTAAACTTTAATAACCAAGATCAATGTGAAAACAGCAAAAAATACTTTTATTGAGCATTGTTTAATGTGTATACTGTATAACGAGAAAACTATACAGTACATTTTTTTGTATACTGTATAATAAAGCCCAAAGGTCTGTGTATCCAGTTTCTCAGGGCAAAAAATTTGGCTTTGGTGATGTGACGAAAGAGGAAGTGTGAGAGTGACATCCACAAAGACATGGATGCTGAGAGAATTGCCTTTAAAGGTGAAAAGTATAAAACTGGACAGGTGAGAAAGGTGCCTTGAAAATAATGACAGAGGCTGAAAAGCAGGCTTTAGAGGAGTGCACCTGACAGAGATGTTCAGACACACACAAATACTGAGAAAAGGCACTGAAGGTACACATAGGGCAAGAGATAAAATAATTAAAAAAATATTTGCTACAGTTATTGTGGCTAGTATCCATCCATCCATCCATCCATTGTCTCCCGCTTATTCGAGGTCGGGTCGCGGGGGCAGCAGCTTGAGCAGAGATGCCCAGACTTCCCTCTCCCCGGCCACTTCTTCTAGCTCTTCCGGGAGAATCCCAAGGCGTTCCCAGGCCAGTTGAGAGACATAGTCCCTCCAGCGTGTCCTGGGTCTTCCCCGGGGCCTCCTCCCGGTTAGACGTGCCCGGAACACCTCACCAGGGAGGCGTCCAGGAGGCATCCTGATCAGATGCCCGAGCCACCTCATCTGACTCCTCTCGATGCGGAGGAGCAGAGGCTCTACTCTGAGCCCCTCCCGGATGACTGAGCTTCTCACCCTATCTTTAAGGGAAAGCCCAGACACCCTGCGGAGGAAACTCATTTCAGCCGCTTGTATTTGCGATCTCGTTCTTTCGGTCACTACCCATAGCTCATGACCATAGGTGAGGGTAGGAACATAGATCGACTGGTAAACTGAGAGCTTCGCCTTGCGGCTCAGCTCCTTTTTCACCACGACAGACCGATGCAGAGCCCGCATTACTGCGGATGCCGCACCGATCCGCCTGTCGATCTCACGCTCCATTCTTCCCTCACTCGTGAACAAGACCCCGAGATACTTGAACTCCTCCACTTGGGGCAGGATCTCGCTACCAACCCTGAGAGGGCACTCCACCCTTTTCCGGCTGAGGACCATGGTCTCGGATTTGGAGGTGCTGATTCTCATCCCAGCCGCTTCACACTCGGCTGCGAACCGATCCAGAGAGAGCTGAAGATCACGGCCTGATGAAGCAAACAGGACAACATCATCTGCAAAAAGCAGTGACCCAATCCTGAGTCCACCAAACCGGACCCCCTCAACGCCCTGGCTGCGCCTAGAAATTCTGTCCATAAAAGTTATGAACAGAATTGGTGACAAAGGGCAGCCCTGGCGGAGTCCAACTCTCACTGGAAACGGGTTCGACTTACTGCCGGCAATGAGGACCAAGCTCTGGCACCGATCGTACAGGAACCGAACAGCCCTTATCAGGGGGGCCGGTACCCCATACTCTCGGAGTACCCCCCATAGGATTCCCCGAGGGACACGGTCGAATGCCTTTTCCAAGTCCACAAAACACATGTAGACTGGTTGGGCAAACTCCCATGCACCCTCCAGGACCCTGCTAAGGGTATAGAGCTGGTCCACTGTTCCGCGACCAGGACGAAAGCCACACTGTTCCTCCTGAATCCGAGGCTCGACTATCTGACGGACCCTCCTCTCCAGGACCCCTGAATAGACTTTTCCAGGGAGGCTGAGGAGTGTGATCCCTCTGTAGTTGGAACACACCCTCCGATCCCCCTTCTTAAAGAGGGGGACCACCACCCCGGTCTGCCAATCCAGAGGCACTGTCCCTGATGTCCATGCGATGTTGCAGAGGCGTGTCAGCCAAGACAGTCCTACAACATCCAGAGCCTTGAGGAACTCCGGGCGTATCTCATCCACCCCCGGGGCCCTGCCACCAAGGAGTTTTTTGACCACCTCGGTGACCTCAGTCCCAGAGATGGGGGAGCCCACCTCTGAGTCCCCAGGCTCTGCTTCATCATTGGAAGGCATGTTAATGGGATTCAGGAGGTCTTCGAAGTACTCCCCCCACCGACCCACAACGTCCCGAGTCGAGGTCAGCAGCGCACCATCCCCACCATATACAGTGTTGACACTGCACTGCTTCCCCTTTCTGAGACGCCGGATGGTGGACCAGAATCTCCTTGAAGCCGTCCGAAAGTCGTTCTCCATGGCCTCCCCAAACTCCTCCCACGCCCGAGTTTTTGCCTCAGCAACCACCAAAGCCGCATTCCGCTTGGCCTGCCGGTACCTATCAGCTGCCTCCAGGGTCCCACAGGACAAAAGGGTCCTGTAGGACTCCTTCTTCAGCTTGACGGCATCCTTCACCGCCGGTGTCCACCAACGGGTTCGGGGATTGCCGCCACAACAGGCACCGACCACCTTACGGCCACAGCTCCGGTCAGCTGCCTCAACAATAGAGGCACGGAACATGGCCCATTCGGACTCAATGTCCCCCACCTCCCTTGGGATGTGGTCGAAGTTTTGCCGGAGGTGGGAGTTGAAGCTACTTCTGACAGGGGGCTCTGCCAGACATTCCCAGCAGACCCTCACAACACGTTTGGGCCTACCACACCTGACCGGCATCCTCCCCCACCATCAAAGCCAACTCACCACCAGGTGGTGATCAGTTGACAGCTCCGCCCCTCTCTTCACCCGAGTGTCCAAGACATGTGGCCGCAAGTCCGACGACACGACCACAAAGTCGATCATCGAACTGAGGCCTAGGGTGTCCTGGTGCCAAGTGCACATATGAACACCCCTATGCTTGAACATGGTGTTCGTTATGGACAATCCGTGACGAGCACAGAAGTCCAATAACAAAACACCGCTCGGGTTCAGATCGGGGGGGCCATTCCTCCCAATCACGCCCTTCCAGGTCTCACTGTCATTGCCCATGTGAGCATTGAAGTCTCCCAGCAGTACGAGGGAGTCCCCAGATGGTATGCCCTCTAGCACACCCTCCAGGGACTCCAAAAAGGGTGGGTGCTCCGAACTGCTGTTCGGTGCATACGCACAAACAACAGTTAGGACCCGTCCCCCCACCCAAAGGCGAAGGGAGGCTACCCTCTCGTCCACCGGGGTAAACCCCAATGTACAGGCTCCAAGTTGGGGGGCAATAAGTATACCCACACCTGCTTGGCGCCTCTCACCGGGGGCAACTCCAGAGTGGTACAGAGTCCAGCCCCTCTCAAGGAGATTGGTTCCAGAGTCCAAGCTGTGCGTCGAGGTGAGTCCGACTATATCTAGCCGGAACCTCTCAACTTCGCGCACTAGCTCAGGCTCCTTCCCCTTCAGAGAGGTGACATTCCACGTCCCAAGAGCCAGCTTCTGTAGCCGAGGATCGGACCGCCAAGGTCCCCGCCTTCGGCCACCACCCAACTCACACTGCACCCGACCTCCTTGGCCCCTCCCATAGGTGGTGAGCCCATGGGAAGGGGGACCCACGTTGCCTCTTCGGGCTGTGCCCGGCCAAGCCCCATGGGTGCAGGCCCGGCCACCAGGCGCTCACCATTGAGCCCCACCTCCAGGCCTGGCTCCAGAGTGGGGCCCCGGTGACCCGCGTCCGGGCAAGGGAAAACGCCGTCCAAAATTGTTTTTCTTCATAGGAGGTTTGTTTAACCGCTCTTTATCTCATCCCTCACCTAGCACCAGTTTGCCTTGGGTGGCCCTACCAGGGGCATAAAGCCCCGGACAACAGAGCTCCTAGGATCATTGGGACACGCAAACCCCTCCACCACGATAAGGTAATAAAGGGCTATTCAAAATGAAAGAGCAGATTTAAACAAACAAACTGTATAAGACAGGAACACATTCCACACATCACTGGATAGAGGAAAGTTCAAAGTTTGGTCCTATGGTCCTTGAGGTTGCGCAACAAACATCAAAACGGTAGACCATTTCTTGCCACACACGAGTCAACTGGTCCCTAGTTACTGAATTCACAGCTTTCTCAATTTGATGTCACAAATCTTGAAGAGTAGCGGGCATAGGTGGAACAAAATCTCTTTCTTTAATGTTCCCCCAAACATAAAAATCGCAGGGGGTGAGGTCTGGAGACCTGGGAGGCCATAGACGATGAGCAAGATCTTGTTGTCCGCCTTTTCTAATCCATCGTCCTGGAATGGTGTTGTTCAGGTAATGCCAGACCTCCAAGTAGAAATGAGGACGAGCACCATCTTGCATGAACATTAGGTTAGGGCTCGATGGCATTCACTGGTACATTTAGGTGAGTTTTTAAACTTTGAATTTTTCTCTATCCAGTGATGTGCGGAATGTGTTTCTGTATTATAAAGTTTGTTTGAAATAAATTTTTGAAATCTGCTGCTTTCATTTTGAATAGCCCTGTATATTAAATGTAAAGAGAAAATAAGCTACTGACTTTGTGGATGGCTCAACGGTTTGGACAGCTCCAAGGATATGGATTTAATTCCAGACCCCAGTAACAGTATAGGGCATTTACAGGTTAACAATGTATATTTTCTCTGGGTTTAAGAGTAATTCTATACGCATGTGGGTGTATTTTTCATTATCCACATGAAGACAGATATTTGAAATCAATTGGCAACTCTTACTTTAACCTCAAAGTGTCATTAATGTCCTCACATAAAAGACTGGTGTCAACAATGCTTTTTAGTTAACTGACAAAGCCGACTATCCTCTGTAGTGATTTGTATTGGAACAAAATAAAGGAGGAAGCAGATTGCAAGGGGATAAACAGGAACATCTGTCTCTACACTGAAACATTTATTGAGTCAGACCTTAGTTTTAATGCATCCAAGCCGATTTAATTTTTTTCAAATTCATTTATTTGTTTCCCACTTTTCTTGTGGAACAAGCTATTAGGCCTCGTAAAACATATATTACTTTCAGCTGAATGGTTTTAAATTCTGGTACAGGTCCTTCACACTAAGGAATATTGATTCTTGGAGGCCACATACTAACCTTTCACCCTGCTTTTCTCCTGAAGCCCGTCCATCACAGATGCATTTTATCTTTTTTCCATTCATTTGTATTCAGACAGGCCCTCATTTTACCATTGTTAATCTTAATTATAATAATGGAAATCTAAATAATTTAAGCAGAACATTAGCCAATGTCTTTAAAGAACTGATCAATTATATGGGCAGTGGGAGGTGAGAGTGACTGAGTTAAAAGGAAAATGGCAAAATGACAAAGATGTTTTATTATATTGCTATACTTTTAGCATTGTATTTGTTATATCTGTTAATACTTAATATCTTAGCCTGCATTTACTTTCTATATCTTAATATATTTATTTTATTAAGAGGTATTTATTTATTAAGAGGTAAAATGGGGATTATAAATTCATAGATAAATGCCTTAATTTTATATAGAATAAAAAAATCTAGTTCATGAATATGATTAATGTACTGTACAATGTTTCAAACACATTTATATTACCTGAGCATGGGAAAGGTTCTATGTAAATAAAATGTATTATTATTATTATTACATTGTTTACAATTACCTGACACTCACTAGTTTTATTCATTTTCATCTGCTGTTTATTATATTTTGAATATTTAATCAATATAGGATATAAAGTAGTTCTGTTTTTGTCACTCATTCCTCATTTTGGTCCACCTTGATTCCCATACTATGCAAAAGAATCTACACTCGTGGCCAAAAGTTTTGAGAATGACACAAGTATTGGTTTTCACAAAGTTTGCTGCTTCAATGCTTTTAGATCTTTTTGTCAGATGTTTCTATGATATACTGAAGTATAATTACAAACATTTCATAAGTTTCAAAGGCTTTTATTGACATTAAGTTTATGTAAAGAGTCAATATTTGCTGTGTTGGCTCTTCTTTCTTTTTCAAGACCTCTGCATTTTGCCGTGGCATGCTGTCAGTCAACTTCGGGGGCCAAATCCTGACTGATGGCAGTCCATTCTTGCGTAATCAATGCTTGGAGTTTGTCAGAATTTGTGGGTTTTTGTTTGTCCACCCGCCTCTTGAGGATTGACCACAAGTTCTCAAAGGGATTAAGGTCTGGAGAGTTTCCTGGCCATGGACCCAACATTTCAATGTTTTGTTCCCCGAGCCACTTATTTATCACTTTTGCCTCCATCATGCTGGAAAGGCATTGTTCGTCACCAAACTGTTCTTGGATGGTTGGGAGAAGTTGCTCTCGGAGGATGTTTTGCTACCATTTTTATTCATAGCTGTGTTCTTAGGCAAAATTGTGAGTGAGTCCACTCTCTTGGCTGTGAAGCAACCTCACACATGAATGGTCTCAGGATACTTTACTGTTGGCGTGAGACAGAACTGATGATAGCACTCGCCTTTTCTTCTCCAAACAATCGGAAAGGGGATTCATCAGAGAAAATGGCTTTACCGCAGTCCTCAGCAGTCCAATCCCTGTACCTTTTGCAGAATATTAGTCTGTGCCTGATGTTTTTCTTGGAGAGTAAGTGGTTTCTTTGCTGCCCTTAGTGACACCATGACCATCCTCCAAAAGTCTCTCACTGTGGGCGCAGATGCACTCACACCTGCCTGCTGCCATTCCTGAGCAAGCTCTGCATTGGTGGTGCCCCAATTCTGAGCCATGAATAAAGAATGGTACCAAAACATCCTCTGAGAGCAACTTCTCCCAACTATCCAAGAACAGTTTGGTGATGAACAATGCCTTTTTCAGCATGATGGAGTAATGTGCCATAAGGCAAAAGTGATAACTAAGTGACTCGGGGAACAAAATGTCGAAATTTTGGTTCCATGACCAGGAAACTTCCCCGACCTTAATCCCATTGAGAACTTGTGGTCAATCCTCTAGAGTCGGGTGGACAAACAAAAACCCACAGATTCTGACAAATTCTAAGCATTGATTATGCAGGAATGGGCTGCTATCAGTCAGGATTTGACCCAGAAGTTGATTGACAGCATGCCAGGGCAAAATGCAGAGGTCTTGAAAAAGAAGGACCAACACTGCAAATATTGACTCTTTGCATAAACTTAATGTAATTGTCAATAAAAGCCTTTGAAACTTATGAAATGCTTGTAATTATACTTCAGTATACCGTAGAAACATCTGACAAAAAGATCTAAAAACACTGAAACAGCAAAGTTTGGGAAAAGCAATACACAGTTACTGTTTTCTCATGTATTGTGACATACTATAGCTTTGAAGAACATCTCACTTCTCAGAGTCAGAGCATGTGAATATCCTAAACTGATTTCCTCTCCACTGGTCATTCACAATATATCATAATTAAGGTCAGCACCCAGCTCTTTAGCAAGGGTTTATAATAAGTGAGTACACTTTTGTCAATGTTAGCAGTGCACATACAGAATGCGAAGCTGAAGTCTTCATCAAAGAAGCTAACGTTGCCATAACCAGTAGTCAACCACAAAAAACAAGATGAACAAATTCATTCCACTTAAAAAGAACATTAGTAAATAAAATAAATAAATAAACACTGTTATACAGCACTGTGGTGGGCTGGCGCCCTGCCCGGGGTTTGTTTCCTGCCTTGCGCCCTGTGTTGGCTGGGATTGGCTCCGGCAGACCCCCGTGTACCTGCGGGTTGGATAATGAATCAATGGATGGATGGATGTTATAAAGCACCTGTCTTCAGTTAAACACTAGACATTTTATATTTATTGGGAAAAAGAAAATAACAGATTTTACTCTTATTCTTTCAATGGAAAATTATGCTAAGGTTCTTGGGTGTATCCACTGTAGATACAGTATTTGTGGTTCAGTTTTTATTTCCTAAAGTACAGTGGGGGAGGTCTGAAAAATAAATATTATACTGGTAAGTGATGAGATTCATGATTTGGGTAATAGAATAGTGTGATAATCTCACTTATGTGTTTAAAAAGCACCTAAAGGAGGATGGAAAAAAGAAAGGGCATCTGGTCATAAACATTTCTCCTCCTTTTGCATCAGCTGGCCAACCAGAATGAAGTTGAAAAAATGTCTGTTAAAATGTTTGAGAGGTATACAGATACAGTAACTGATAAAATTAAGAAAACATCTACATGAATTGTGTTAGTAGAGGAGTTAAGACCACTACAAACTACCTGAACAGATTTATTATCTATCTTATCATAGATTCTTAAAATGTCTGGAACAATACTGAAGGGATGCAATGTCACTGTTCCAAAAAATTACATCATTTGATGGTTTGATTATTGACATAGAAGACACTGCAAGTCAGAATATCCTTAGAGTACTTAACTGAGCTGAGATGTGGGACGACCAGGGTATTTAGTAAACAATGTTGTAATGCTCTTCTAACCACAAACATATGAATTATGATACTGTAGTAAGTGCAGGAGTCTCTGTTGGATCAGAGGTCACCCGGAAAAGCTTCCTAGAAGGCTGGAGTGCTGCTATATTTAATTTCAAAGCTGAACTTGTAAGGGCTTCCACCATCTCAGTTGAACAAGCCTGGATTTTGGAAAGAAATAGAAATATAGGCTTGTCAATGGAGGAGGAAGAAGATGCCACTATGTTGAGAAAGACAAAGAATATTTCTCAGTATTGACGGGAATGTGAAGGCTTTTAAAAGTATCTTTTACAATGTCCAACACATGATGATGGGCATACTTCATGAGATGAAAAGAGTGATTGACGAAAAAGAGTGTGGAACTCATTTATTTTGCTCCCCTTCTCTTCCTCTCTTGTACAGTGCTCTCCATTTTTAAGTGTATTCCCATATAATGTAAGAAGCACCTACTGTTGTTGTCAGCTCTGTCTGTCCACATGAAACAACTCAGCTCCTAGGTGACCAATTTTGTTGAAATTAAACATGCTTAGTTTTCAAAGAAATTTGTTAGGAAAGTTCTATTTTTGTTGAGATATCTCAAATTGAGTGGTCTTTACAAATATCTGAAATTTTTGAAACTTCCAAAGCATTGTCAATTTTTCATTTTGTTCTTAAACCAGAGAAATATTGCTTATGACTTCAATTATTGACTAGCTTACTGTTTCAAATGTACCTTTAGATAGGTTACTTCTACTTGTATAGTCTTATAATTTGTACATTTTCCTTTTTATTCATCTGCCTGTATACCCACCACAAGACAATGAAGCATCAGCAGAGTTGTGCACGTGGCAGCAGCTCATTGTTGAAAGTACCACATGCCCTTAGTTTTACTTCTAGTTTTGATGCTAAATTAAATTTGATATTAAGAAGACATACATTCAGGTTGAGAACTGAGAAGAACTTTCTCACACAAAAGGTCATGCAAATCTGGAACAAAATGTCTGAAAGAGGAAAAGGGGCAATTTAATTCTGAATTACACTAATTAGCTTGATTAACCAAATGATCTCCATTCGTTTATTATTTTTCATGGTTCTAAAGCCACGGTCAGTTTTGTCGGCAAGTTTAACTGCCTTGTCTATGTTTGATGCTGTAATTCTCAGTTTCCTGATGGCTACAATATCATAAAGATTTTAAATTCTTCTAAAATCACACTGCACATAAAAAGAGTATTTTGCTGTTCTGTTTGCTGTGTACATAATATCTGAGTAACCCTTGTAAAATATGTTAGATCACCCCTTGCCTGAGCAGACATATTACTGTTTACCTTTCAGAGCAGAGCTGTGGATGGACAGTTCAAACTAAGCCTGGCTACTGTCTGTGTGGAATTTGTGTGTTCTTCTGGTGCCTGTATGGGTTTTCTCTGGTATTATTTTGTATTCCAAAGAAATGAGTTCTGGGTTCTACAGATGGTTGTGACCAACAAAACTATGTTATCTCATCCAAGGAAGTTTTCTCCCTTGCATTCAAAGTTACCATGATAGATTCCTGTCAGCTATGAACCTTTTTAAATTAGGAAGGTTTGGGAATTAATGAATGTTCTTTCAGGGAGAAGCTCTTTGGTGCACTGGCTAGTGATTTTGCCTCACATCTCCAGGAGGCTAAATTTGAATTCTGGCCTAGCGACCACTTGAGTGGCATTCCCATTCTAATGTCACAATCTACTTGATAGTAAAAGAAAGAGTTTAAGAAAATGGTTCTAAATTCTAAATTATTTTATGAAGTGGTTATTCAATACAATGACTGGGGGGTAGAGGCAGGGGTAATGATGACCTTAAATATGCACCCAGTGACTCTTAGCAGATATTTTTGACTTCTCCTTTGTAGAGCACTTTTATGTATAGCTGAGCAGGTGGTGAGATTTTGCAGTGTATTTCCCTGGGGAGCACTCCAAGTTTTTTTGAACCTTCTGCAATTGAAAGTGGAATAATAGGAGTCTTCTTCTATTATTCATAACAAGTCAACACTATTGCTAAAGCATAAGGGTGAACACAAAAGCCTCAGGAAGTTACAGATGCAAACTGTAAAATGTGAATGATTGTTAATTACAGTTATGAATTTAAATAAAAAGAAATATGACTGACAACCGTACAGAGGTATAATAACAGAAATGATGTTTATTGATACAGAATTAATAATTATCCTTATTATATGAACAATGAACCTTTAGTGCTTACCTTTTACTACTGAATATGAATGACAATTAAAATAGCAACACAAAAAGATCTTAATAATATTCAGAGTCCAATTTATACCTACTGTGTGATTTTTGGCTTAGGTTTCAACAATTATTAAGCAAACCACTTTCAGATGCAAAGTAGGACATTAATAGCTTTGCCATACCTCTCATTTACTGACTGAAACGCTAAAGTAAGCCATTTCTAGTAATGCTTTTTCATGCTCTAATGCAGTAGCCTTACCCGAGTTTAAAGAGATCAAAAGCAACAGTGTTTAGAAAAATCGGTACGGACATTCCATTAAGAAAAAGGCAATCAGGTCTTTGTACTTCCTATTCTCTTTATCATTGAGACGTGCTAGCCTAATTATCCATTCTGAATTTCAAAAGTTAAAAAATCTTTTTCATTGTTTTTGTCTGCCAGCTTAAATACAAGAATGAATTATTAACGACATACATATCTTTAATATTCTGATAGTTTAAACTCATTGAAACTTCCATCTATGTTTTTCCTTCACTTATTCATTTTATAAGAATATATTACAATTATGGTAAAGAGCAATTGAGCATAAAATAACCAATATAGCATTTCACATCAAGTTCAGATTCAGCTGGAACCCATCCCCAAACCATCTGTAGAGTTAAGAAATTGGATCAGCTATTATTTAGTTGAAAATTATTTAGGATTCACGAAAGAGCGGACAACATAAAAAATTTCTTGCTAAATTTTTAACAGTGTAAAATTGGATTTTTTCTAATTTGAAAAAGAATGCGATATCTTTTTCCCATTGCATTACAGTGGGTAGATTGATATTTTTTTTCCAGTTAAACAAGACATGGTGGCAGTGTAACGTAGAATATCACAACAGACACTTTTACTATGCCACCCCAGAACACTACTGTACACTACTGTAAATGGATGAGGAGTAGCAGTGGTTCAAGTACCTTCTGATCTTATCCCCCGAGTGTGGATCAGCTCCAAAACACATGGTTAAGCACAATTGGTGTCTAAGAACTTTTCTCATAATTAATGTCTTAACCTGGGTACATTTTCAATAGCCAGCATGCAATGTGTAATTTGCAGTTGAATCACATTATGTTTTGTACAGAGTAAAAAGTAATGCATCTTGCCAATTACTAATTTCCATCCTTTATCTAAAATTGTGGTTAAAGCATCCTTTTCCTAATAGTCATTAGTGTAAGACAGAATGGTATCTTTCCACAATATAAAAGAAAGATTAGAGAAGGCTGGCAAGTATATTACAGCAGAATTTTTGACTTGCATATAACAAAAGAAATACATTGCTGGAAGGTTAAATTTGAGGAGTACTGTAGATGTGTGAAGGATGCAAATGTATTATCAATAAAGAAATCTCGAAGAGTCTCAGGATTCTTCATATATAAACATCTTTGACAGTTAAGGACAGTGGGAAAAGATGATTATCATGCCATTTGTAGTAACACTTGGACGTAAAGTGTATTCTTCACTGGTAACACCAGATTTCTTCTTACCTGAAGTAAAATGGTAGTTGTAGGTGCACAGAACAAAACATAAAAAGAGAAGATGGAAAAAATAATAATTTCCACAGCTCATCAAGCAACTACAAGTTGATTTCTGCTTCTCTCCAAAGTCTCAGACATTCTCAGAATACAGTGTGAATATGGTAGACTTATGGAGTTTGCGAAAACCCTGCACAAAATGAACAGAGACACTGTTCCACCAAGTAAAAGAATGAGTGAATGGTCCTACCCTACAGTCAATAGTGACTCATTGGAACTATTTTCACAAGAACATTCAGTCCAATAAGTTTGCCCATCCTACTCACCACAATACTTGGTAATTTATTCCATGTGTCTATGGACCTTTGTGTGATGGAAAAACTGTCCAACATTTGTGCCAGATATCCCACTGTGTTCTTCTATTGAAAATTTTCAACTCTTTTGATCGATGCTCATAGCTCATACCATTCAGTCCCGGAATCAGCCCAGTTGCTCTTCTCTGGACTTTTTCTAGCACTGCTTAGTCATTTTTGTAATATGGAGACCAAAACTGTACATAGTACTCCAGTGAGGCCTCACTAGTACATTATAAAGCTTAAACATAACTTCATTTGACTTTTACTCCACACAATGTGCTATATAGCCTCACATCCTATTAGCCTCTTTTTGGCTTCTGAACACTGTTAAACATAGATAGTAATGAGTCCACTATGGCTCCAGGGCCCTTCTCATAAGGTGTACTTTCAGGTTTCCGATCCACAATTGTAAATTAAATCTGAAATTTCTACTTACTATGTGTGATACTTCACATTACATTTCATCTGACACAAATCTGCCCAGGCCCGTATGCTGTAACAGTTCCTCTAATGACCTAGACTCCAATTACTTTATGATAAAAATGTCTGTCAAAGACATAACAGAACCATATCTGCCAATCTAAAAATATCAACAGCAGAAGTTACAACATGCATGATGTTTAAAGTCATTATTGGAAATGTGAAATGCTCTTGTAAAAATACTGTATGCCCTAAACATAAGTCAAATGGCATATCTCATAGTTCTATAGTTAGAAGCATTATTATCCCCAAAAAATAAAATCCAAACATGCTCCATAATATAGACAATGAAGTACTGCAATGCACAATGTAAATTGAAAGAAAATCTGAATTTAACAGTCTGAGTAGACTGTTCGCTAATAATTAGAGCTAAGATCATGGATTCTCCAGGGTGAACAGTAGTGGGTCTCTAATTTTATTTTGGTACTTTGATTTTCAGATTTTAGTTTGTGTTTAAGCAGTGTTATTGTTAAAAAGACAGATCCAATGAACCATCTACACTTGTAACTGTTATTTAAATTAGAACTGTAACAGTAGGCTTTAGAGACATCAGGGAATCACTGATCTGTGAAACATGGCTCTTCTCATTTTAAAGTTGTTTGAGAGATAAAACTGACATAAAAGTAATAATTCCCAAGGAAGTAAAACTGCAATACTACTGTAAATTGACTTTAAAATGTAAGACAAAAGTTTACAACTGAGTGTCTGAAAATTATTAATTTTCCTTCAGTTTAAGTCTCTTTATTGAGGTACCGAGATATCTCATGTGCACACGGTTATGTGAAGTTTGATTCCTGTATTGACTTAACACTAGAATCCCTGAAGCCTACGAAAAAACTGGGCCATCTTAAATTCCTTCGCACCTCATCATCAGCTCCTTTGTTTTCCAAATGTGTCAAGCAGCACAAGCAGCACACAGCCTGCTATCCCATCCCTCCACTGATGCAGCTCAAGTCGCACAGAAGATTCTCAGAGCTAAAGTCTGTTTATCTGGGTATGAGGTGTCTGGAGTTGTATATGGTAAATAATATATCGTCATTTGGAATACATACATTTCATGTGTGTTCTGTGTCTACAACAATCTATGTAAATGTAAGATGACAGGAAATGCAAGGTAGGAATTGTTGAACACTAACTAAAACTGAAACATTTTTCATGTTTTAGTAATACTGCGGTGGGTTGGCACCCTGCCCAGGATTGTTTCCTGCCTTGTGCCCTGTGTTGGCTGGGATTGGCTCCAGCAGACCCCCGTGACCCTGTGTTCAGATTCAGCGGGTTAGAAAATGGGCAATGTAAGGACAAATGGACACATAAGGACAATGTAGCTGCACCGGGCGTAAACACGAAAGATGGTACCGTTTGGATGTAGCAACAGGTCGAGTGTCATCCTGCTAGTGAATCTGCCCCACACATGTCCTTCAACGAAACAGCATGGCTTACAGAGCTCGCCAAGGTATTGTGCAAAGTCCTGTTTCTGATTATATTTTGTGATTGTCTTTGTATAAAAAAACATTTATATGTTACTTATATAAAAGCCAAAAAGTGACATTTTTTTGAATCTAGTGTGATAGATGGCCGGCAGCTCAATCCGGCCGGGACGTCCCTGAACGAGAAGAATGGAGGAAGGCATCCTTTTCAGGACACTGCCTCCCCTGGGATGCTAGGTGGCAGCTCCCCTGCACGATAGCTGTACCCCGGATTCCCTCAGGGCATCCTGGGACATGGAGTCTTTTTCCTCAGCCCTGTTGGGTGCCGTGGGTGCCGCCAGGGGGAGCTCATAAAGAACCTGGGGACTCCTACTTTTCTTATAATCCGGAAGTACTTCGGAGTTACAAGGGCAGAAGCCAACAGTACTTCCGAGCTACTTGAAGACGAATGATGTGGCGTTTGACCCGGAAGAAGAGAAGGAACACTTCCGGGTCATGGACTATTTAAAGGACTGGTGAAGACCAAGTAAGGGAGCCGGAGTTGGGTGGTTGGGTAACGAAGCTGCTGGGAGTGGAGGATTGTTATTGATTTATTGTATGATTATTATTGAGTAAAGAGCTTTGTGCACTTTATTTGAAGAAAATATTAAAAATTCTTCTTGGTGCTTTTACACCTGTGTCCTGGACGTCTGTCTGTTGGGTTTCACGGGGCAACAGTGCCCTTAGCGTCCACACTAGGTTAGTATTTTATTCTACATATTATGTTGAATCTAGGTAGCATGAAACATATTGATTAGCGTTTGTCTCTTATGGCTCCAAAAACATTTGAATACAGACAGCTTGTGTGGAGTCTACAATGTCATTCCCATGTCTGCATGGGTTATTCTGTGGATTTCCCAGTTTTCCTCCCACATCTCAAAGATGTGCATGTAATTTGAAGTGGTGACTCATATTCAGTGCCAATTCACTCTTAGCACATCTCCTCTTGTGTTTATAGTAATCGTGAAGTTCATTTTATTTGTATAGCTTCATTTAATTTAGATTACAATGTTAAGTCTTCTAACGAAATATAAATATACCATTATATATTACTAGAATGCTTAAACAGACAGAGTCCTAATGCAGTCTTGGAAAACGTGTGAATGAATAAAATTTATGTATGGCTGGCTGGCCTCTCCCACAGCTGAGTTATATCTTTGATGAGCAGCTTGTAGGGATGCATGTTGAAGGAGTGCTGATACCAGCCATGTATTACAGTGGCTTTACAGAAGTAAATCAAACTGAGTCCTTTAGTTTTCCACAGGGTGATACATTTCGCCCTTATTTATAACTTGAATGTGAACATTTTTAATTGTCTGAATTGGCATTGTTATAACCAAGGTAAAAATATGTGTTAAAAATGTAAAGTAATAGTTATGTAACTTCATTTATTTGCAGGAAGTGTTTCAGGATGATTTTTAAATGTAACATAAATTGCAGTATTTGAATTAAACACCAGTTCTGTTATGACCTAAAACAATAGTGATAATGTTGATTAAGGAAATAAATAAATAAATAAAGGGGATGTGGAGCATGGAAATGTCACAAGAGGCACATCTTCTAATTCACTTTGGTATTCATCCTACCAGGTCACAATCTTTATTTTATGTAGAACTTTCAGCAAGTGCCGTCATTGTAAAATGACTCATACTAAACAATGGCAGTATTCTTTTATCAGTCCAGTTTGTTTCCATAAAGTGTCATAGGGCTTTGAAATCTGTCCTAAAAACACTGTGTACAAGAGTCAGCCAAGCAAGCAGCATGTTCTCTTGCACACGCATGCACACACACATCCAACTTTTATTTTTATACTAACTGATTACCCTGTGGCTTCGCTCACTGAGTGCAAGGGAAAAAAATAAAATATAGTATTTATAAAATAAGTTTGTTAATTGCCAATTTTATTCTTCAACAAATAAAGAGCACTTGCAATAACATAGAAATCAATATAAACAACATATATTGTAGAATCAACTCTCAGCAGCACGCAGCAGGGCGGCCGTGCAGCGGATGCGTATGGGCGCCGTTCTCATTCCCTACCATCCGCTAATCATTCTTGAGGCAGAGTGAAGACTTAAGTGCCAGATTAAGTGAAAGGTTAAAGAAAACGTACTAAGTAATTGCAACACAAAAACTAACTTAATCAGTTTTAACGCGAAAAGATGCAGACGAAAGAGAAGCAGTGGGCCGCTAGGGTGGAGTAAAGAAGAGCTGCTCAGGAAGCAGCAAGCACATCAACCTCTGAGCAAATGAATGCTAAATGTACAGAGAAAGAGGATGAATACTATGAATGCTCAAGTCAAGTGTATTCACTGCACGTTGTCGTGCAGTGCACCGTTACTGGTATTTTGATAAAAGAATTTGAACAACATATAAGAAGCGTATAAATTATTAAACAGTAAAACATTAACATTTAAGAAGTAAAGATACATTGAGTACTACTGCAGTGCTTTCGGGTATACTACATTTTTTGGTTGCCCATTACGTGCATAAATGTATAAATTGTTTGGTGTACCTACCCAAGAACATGCAACATATAACTGACCGTGGGAGAAGCATGGATTTTAAACACGTGTTGAGTTCATCTACTGGTGTCCCTCGTGGAATAACTGGTAATGTTTGACGAAAATCTTCTGCGAGTAAAATGACAGTACCTCCTATTATTTTGGTAGGATCTCTGAGATCTTGCATTGTTCGGTTCAAGGCTTCATAAGCTCTTTTATGTGCCCAAACTATTATCTTTGAATGTTGCAAGACTTTTGCCTTTCCAGAGCCCTTGTGTATGTTGCAAATTGGATTTTCGTCGTGAGCGAGGTTTAATGGTAATTGCAATGCCGAATGGCCTCCACCTAATAATGTAGAAGCGATTCAAGAAGTAAAGATACATTGAGTACTACTGCAGTGCTTTCGGGTAAACTACATTTTTTGTTTGCCCATTACGTGCATAAATGTATACATTTTTTGGCGTACCTACCCGAGAACACGTGACATAACTGAGTGCAACTAAGTTGCACAGGGGGCTGGAAAAAAAGGGAATAGGTTTCCAAGGGAAAAAATATCTTTATTGCCGAACTGGCTGGTATACACAGACCCAGATGGAGTTTATCAAGAGCAGAAAAGCACACCGGAAGTGGCTGTCAAATGTGGCACTTCGGCTCCTGTCTCCAGGTCAAAAGAACACAAAATCATCCTCGTCAAGTAGGTTTAATGGCTCAGAGGCAGCAACTGGAGCAGAGGCAATCTGAGGGAAAGAGAAGAGGAGAGTGAACTATTAGGTTGGCTGGGGCACAATTTTTTAAATGTTCCAAACCTCGTGGCAGGCTTTAGTGAACGTTATCCGCAGAGCCAGGGGTTGGTGGTATATCTATATATATTAAAGCCAAGTACCACTGACTCACTTATCATGAAATCTCCCGACTTGGGACGTGAAATTTGGAATGTAAGTTACCCTTGGCCCATAGGTGCTCGCTAAGAAACAGTTTTAAAAATTTCATGGTCCAAGCGCAAAATTTGTTATGGTTTTTTAAACCATTTTGTATGTCTGTCCGCTTTTCACGTGAGAACTACTTAACAGATTTAGATTGGGATTTTTTTTTATAATTTGCTTGAACATTCTGTTGATTTTGCGACTTTCTCATCGTGCCAAGTATCATAGTTCATTTGCAGTACCAATTTATTAGTGCAAATCCAAGAGAGACTCATCGGGCTGCGGGGAAGGGGGGGCAGGGCCCTCCTCTCTCACGCGTCTGCCTCTGGGCGTAACCTTAACTCCGCTGAGTTAGCGAACGAGAGAACTACTTAATGGATTTAGATCTTTTTTTTCTAGAATTTGCTTGAACATTCCGGTTGATATTGCGACTTCTCTCATTGCGCTAAGAATCATAGTTCACTTGCAGGAGAGATATATTTACGCTAATATGAGACAGAGGCTGCAGGCCGAGGGGAGAGGGAAGAGTGACGTCAGGAGTAGAGAGTTGGGTGGTACCCTCCTCAATGTCCTGTTTCACTAATATGCGGGGGAAGCCACAGAGGATGCCTAATACAGTATATATATTGTCACTCATGTGCGCTTGGGAGAGAACCTCAAGGATCATATACAGTGATCCCTCGCTATATCGCGCTTCGCCTTTCGCGGCTTCACTCCATCGCGGATTTTATATGTAAGCATATTTAAATATATATCACGGATTTTTTGCTGGTTCGCGGATTTCTGCGGACAATGGGTCTTTTAATTTCTGGTACATGCTTCCTCAGTTGGTTTGCCAAGTTGATTTCATACAAGGGACGCTATTGGCAGATGGCTGAGAAGCTACCCAGCTTACTTTTCTCTCTCTCTTGCGCTGACTTTCTCTGATCCTGACGTAGGGGGATTGAGCAGGGGGGCTGTTCGCACACTTAGACGATACGGACGCTCGTCTAAAAATGCTGAAAGATTATCTTCACGTTGCTATCTTTTGTGCAGCTGCTTCCTGAAACGACATGCTGCCCGGTGCTTCGCATACTTAAAAGCTCGAAGGGCACGTTTTGATTTTTGATTGAAAAACAAACTCTGTCTCTCTCTATCTCTCTCTCTCTCTCTTTCTCTGCTCCTGACGGAGGGGGTGTGAGCTGCCGCCTTCAACAGCTTCGGTGCTTCGCATACTTAAAAGCCAAACAGCCCTATTGATTTGTTTGCTTTTCTCTCTATCTCTGTGACAGTCTCTGCTCCTGACGCACACTCCTTTGAAGAGGAAGATATGTTTGCATTCTTTTAATTGTGAGATGGAACTGTCATCTCTGTCTTGTCATGGAGCACAGTTTAAACTTTTGAAAAAGAGACAAATGTTTGTTTGCAGTGTTTGAATAACGTTCCTGTCTCTCTACAACCTCCTGTGTTTTTGCGCAAATCTGTGACCCAAGCATGACAATATAAAAATAACCATATAAACATATGGTTTCTACTTCGCGGATTTTCTTATTTCGCGGGTGGCTCTGGAACGCAACCCCCGCGATGGAGGAGGGATTACTGTATATGTAATTTCATTCCCAACCAGGGGCCGACACTGTTGCCCAATGCATTTTCTCTTCCTCCCTCCGCAGAAGCAATGATTGACAGTTACAACACCACTGATATCATTTCTGGTTCCCGACCGCCTGAAGCCACCACTGACCTCCCATGTGAAAACCATCTGTGACGTCACCTTGGAATCAGTCAAACGAAGACTCACATCTAAAAAGACAAATTCCTTTTATTATTATCACCAAGGTGCCCCATCTCTTTATCTGTTTTTCTAATTTATTGTTACATTGGTGTATTTGGCAGGATTTTCTATAGCTCAAAATAACCGAGTACGTGGACCTGACAACCATTGTCTTCACAGTGGAGGTGAAGTACAGGTCAGGGAACAATGAACCCAACTCGCCGAGGCAGAGGCACAGAAACCTATTTTTTGATCTTTGGGCAAACAGCAACCCATCATAACTGTAAATGAACGGAGTGGACACACATACTAGCCCTGTTCCTTATGGTGGAAGCTTAGTGGGCTCACTATAACTTCTGAGTGAGCTGCCTCAGATTCCGACACCCTGAAATGTGAGGTCTCGGCCAGTACAGAGTTAATGCAAACCAGCATCCGAGGCAGTGCAGGGGGTGACATTTTGACCCAGAGCAGTCTTTTTGGTTCCAGGCATATGGAATGTGGGGCAAGATGAGCATTTGGTTGAGACCAGAAAGCAACAGCTCCAAAAAAATAGTGGAGATTGTTACCTGTAATTTCCTGGTAAATGCCCTACCCGAATCTCATTCACAGCTGGCCAGCTGACAGGCCTAAACCCTATGAGACATAGTGATAAAAATGTGCCTACATGTCACGACATGGGTGCGGGGGCTCGAAAAAGGGAATCACTACCTCCACTGTGCTGCTACAAGTGAGGAGAAACTGGACACATCGTCCCCAACTGTCCCTGTCTCAATGAGCTGATGGACTGGAGTTGGGCAATGGGAGAAAGGTAGTGTGGTATTACTAACCCTTTATCACTCTCCTGTATAGTTGTGGTGCTAGTGAATGGAAAAAAGGTGACTGCACTTACTAATTCCATGAGTAACATTTCAATTGTTGCTCACTGATTAGTGCTTCCCCAACAGTGGGTAATCAGAAAGACCAGTCTATTGGGGAAACCCAATAGTACGGTGCAATTTCATTTCACCTTTATGGGAAGGACTCATTTCATTAGAGTTGCGGATATGCACAGTTCTTCCTATCCAGTCATATTGGAGAGGGACTGGTCTCAAAGTAATAGTGGAAAAGGACCTAACACACGTGATGGTTCTATGGGCCTAGCAGTAGATGGCGAAACCTGATTTCAAGTTGTTTCCATGGCGTGTTTAATAGCAGCTCAAGAGAGAGATGTGGACACTCAATATGACTTAACGTCTAGCGAGGTCAGGAGTGAGACGGCACTGGCAATAACTCCTTCCAGGGATGTCACACCCAGTCCCCTCTCAAAATTTCAATTTCAGTTTTGGCAGACACTGAGAGAGAACAGTTGAATGATGACTGTCAAAAATACAGTAGTCTTGGTCAACAGTCAACTTACCGCCCAACCCATGCCACCAGGACCCAATTTTGTGCTTGAAAATGACTTATTATATTGTGTGTCAGAACATGAAGGCAAGGTGAGGTCATGCCTATACCATACCATCGACAAATGTGTGAATCAGCATACACCCACCTCTTGGGTGTGCATCTTAGCACTAATAAAACACTTGAATAGATAAAACTCTGCTTTCACTTGTTGGGAATTAATGAGGAGGTTAGTCGCTTTTGCATTTACTGTCTGGAGTATCAACTGAGACAGATTCCTAGGAAGGACCATGCTCTTCTTATTCCCATACCACTGATAGATACTCCTTTTCAGCGTGTCAGGGTGGACACAGTAGCTCTTCTTGAACCCTCCACTCAAGGACATGAATACATTCTGGTCCTCATGGATTATGCCACATTATATCCAGAGGCTGTCCCCTTTAGAGAGGCAAATTCCTAAAACATTGCACAGGAAATTGTAGAAGATTTTGTGTGAGTCAGAATTCCTAAGGAAGTTACTTCGGAGATGTTCAGGTAGGTTGTCAGATTTCTCAGTATACCATCCTCAAGCTGGCTATTTGCATATCAGGAAGTCCCAAAAACCTCTACAGGTTTTTCACCTTTTGAATTATTATATGAGCAACAACCCCAGCAGTATTAAAAGCCAATATAGAGCTTTTGCAATCAGCACAGGCCCAAATCCATAACAGTGGTATGACACTCTGTGAGTTTGCTCCCATAGATTGTGTCATGGTACTCGTTCCCACTTCCCACTCCAAATTACTGGCCCATTGGCAGGGCCCTACGAAATTAAGGAGAGGAAGGGACTGGTCAACTGTTTGGTGAAACAACCCACTCATCATCCAGTCGAACATGTTTATCACATAAATCTGTTGAAACCATGGAAGGATTGGGATCCCAAACAAAGATGGGAGCTTGAAGCATCTATTCTGTCTGTCCCAGAAGTGGTTATTGATAGACCTGCCAGGATCTGTCTGATTGAGCCTGACATCATGTCTGCCCCGGGGAACATTGTCCAAGAATGCCCATATAAACTCCTGGAAGCAAAACATACAGAAGTGGAACTTGAAGTCAAACAAATTCTGGATCTAGGAGAGATTGAGGAAAGTTTTAGTCCCTGGCCCTGTACTACTGTACAGTAATCCCTCCTCCATCGCGGGGGTTGCGTTCCAGAACCCCCCACGAAAGGTGAAAATCCGCGAAGTAGAAACCATATGTTCATATGGTTCTTTTTATATATTTTAAGCCCTTATAAACTCTCCCACACTATTATAAACATTTCCCGCACAATTATACAGCATGAACCCTTTGTATTCTCTTAGATATTAGGTAAGATTCGTTGAAATTATGTATGTAAACACAGTTTATATACAGTAAAACCTAAATATTATTTTAAAGATATCGAGCGTCTCCGATATCACATATGTTACAGCCATTACGACAGACAGGCCACCAACAATAAATACGTACAATGCAAGAAAAATTATATACAGTAAAATGTGTGTATAGTGACACTAAACTATGTACATGTAATAAGTACTGTACGTAGATAATTAATTATGGTTACTCACCAACAATGACACGACGACTTGTCCGATAATGATGAGTTTAATTTTACTGCACAACAAAGGAGAGCGTTACAGCTCTTCTAAAGGAGCCTCTTCAGGCGATTGTGTAGCATTGCCGTTGTTCTTCTTCTGGCAGTCTTCAATCCAAATCCCTAAAGCAGATTCCATCCAGACTACTGCCTTATCACGTCCACTTGCAACTCGTTTTGCGCCCTGGTTAAAGTACACTGCGGCTGTAGATCTTATATGCTTTTCCTCCTTTTTAAATAAAAAGAATCGTGGACTCATGCCGTAATGGTGTCCTGCAGCGGTGTACTGTAGCTGTTCCCTTCTTTCAACATATCCAAAACTTTTACCTTTTCTGCAATCATTTGCATCTTCTGTTGGCGCTTGGACATGGCCCCTGAAGCAGTAGCAGGAGCACGTTAATGCTGAATGAGTGAGATGAGACTTCCTGGTTAATGCAGCACTCCGTCGCTGAGCCAATCAGCACACAGGAACTTTAACTGTGTGCTCTGATTAGGTAGCTTCTCAGTCATCCGCCAATAGCGTCCCTTGTATGAAATCAACTGGGCAGACCAACTGAGGAAGCATGTACCAGAAGTAAAAAGACCCATTGTCCACAGAAACCCGTGAAGCAGCGAAAAATCCGCGTTCTATATTTAGATATGCTTACATATAAAATCCGCGATAGAGTGAAGCCACGAAAGTCGAAGCGCGATGTAGCGAGGGATTACTGTATAGGTCTCAAACCCCCGTGGTAGTTGGCGCTTTTGCAATAACTGCCATTGACTTAATCAAGTATCAGGCTTCGATGCTTATCTGATGCCATGAGTGGACAAACTCCTCAAGCGACTCAGAAAAACACATTATTTGACCATCCCTGGCATGACAAAAGGGTACTGACAAATTCCCTTAATGGAATCCAGCAAGGAAAAACGAAAGTTTAGCACCTGTAGTGGTCACTGGAAGTACCTTGTCATCCCATTTGGGCTGCACGGGGCACTGGCAACTTTCCAACATCTGGTGGAGAGAGTGTTATGGCCCCACAACACATACAGTTCCACCTACACAAATGAAATAGTCATCTGTTCTGGCACATGGGAGGAACACATACAGCAGTGCTTCTCACACTATGTAATGCCAGTCTTTGAATTAATCCAAAAACATGTCATTTTGAATTAACCAAAGCCAAATGTTTGGGCTATATAGTGAGATGTAGTACAGTTTGACCACAGTGTGCCAAAGTTAATGTCATACTCAATTGGCCCTGTTTGCAACCCAAGCCTTCCTGGGACTTGCAGGATACTACCACCGGTTTGCGCCTCATTTTTCAGAAAGGGTTGTACCCTTGACTAAGTTACGAAAATCTGGTGAGTGCAAGGTTATTATTTCTTTGAAAAGAAAGAAGAGAAACGTTGTGGTGCTGAGGAATTGCGCTGGCTGGCATAGATAGATAGATAGATAGATAGATAGATAGATAGATAGATAGATAGATAGATAGATAGATAGATAGATAGATAGATAGATAGATAGATAGATAGATAGACTTTTTGCAGAAGCTCTTTAAATAAATACATTTTAAACAGATAGATAAATAAATACATGCACACACACACTATGGTTTGAACACACACCAGAACAACTAAACATGAAGAAATTTTAAAAACAAAGAAAACATTTGACATTGACAGTCCGAGTCAGAGTGATGCTATAGATGTTTTGCTGTTTGTATAAAGGTGTCCCAGTAGCGTTTCTTGACAAACTTCTGCTGAGTGATTGGTTGGCTGAAAGTACTCAGTGTTAGTGTGTTGTGGAGAGGATGTACATCATTGTTCATAATGGCACTCAGCTTTGTGTTAATTCTCTCTCTTGTTACTACATCTAGGGGGTTCAGTATGCATCCCATAGTTGAGCCTACCCTTTTAATTAGCTTATTGGATCAGAGGGCCTCTCTTAAAGTGATGCTACCAGTCCAGCACAACAAAGCACAGAAAATTGCACTGGCCATCAGAGCTATAGAAGATGTGAAGGTGAAGATGTCACTACCCACATTAAAGGAACACAGTCATCTAAGGAAACAGAGCCTGCTCTGCCTTTTCTTGTATAGTTCTTCTGTGTTCTGAGACCAGTCCAACCTGTCATTGATGTGGACCCCAAAGTACTTGTAGGAGTGCACCACCTCTACATCCAATCCCTGAATAGTGACTGGACATAGAGGCTCATTGGTGTGGTGAAAATCAACAACCAGTTGCTTGGTTTTGTTGATGTTAAGATGCTGACAATTCTCTTTGCATCAAATGAAAAGAGGAAAAAGAAAAAGGAATAGAAAACCTTGAATAAATTTATTTAAGATAAATTCATTGGTTAAGTGCACTCTAATATGTAAAGGGTTAGGGTAACAAATGAAAAAGAGTGCAAAGTAACAGGGAAAATCTTCCACCCTAATTTGAGAAAGTGACATTTAGAAATAAGTTCTGGTGAGCTGAGAGTGATAAATTGTATGCATATTTGCCAAGAGTAATGGACTTTAGTCTAGTAAGGGGCTCATCATCAGAAGGTCTCAAATGGTTAATCAACAAAGACAGATACTCTGCTTCACAGCTTTGCAAGCAGAATCCAACTTTAGCTAATATTAGGAAGGTGCTGAAGTTTATAGTGTCAACGTTACCAGTGAGGCCAAGAAAAGGTTGCAAAGAAAATATGAAGAAACTAACAAAACACAGAAGAAGAGGTGGAGGTCAATCAACAATGAATGTTTCACTGCCATAGTAGGCTCTCAAACGTGACTTGAAAGATTCAAACATACAGTTATTAGTTAGATGCTGGATTTGTATTCATGTAGCATCAACACATTGTGCAGATAATCTACTTATGGAACATCTCAAAACTTTCCTAACATCACAAGATACAATGGAAGCCACAGCTAGGAAGCACCACAATCTTTTTTATTATAGCAAGGCAAAAGGCAGGAGGTACAGTACATAAACAAAAGCAAAAGCAAAAAATAAATCAATAAACAAAGCACAATCAAGCAAAGGTCAAAATAAGCAAATCTGCAGGTTACAGTGGTTTAGAAGCAGAATGGCATAACTCCCAGTGAGGAATTTGTGCTACTTAAAAGAACATGTTCCTGAGACTCCACTAATGACAGATAATTAAAAGAGACCAGGAAAAGGATGTGATTATATGCCTGCCCTGCATTTAGGGAGTGTCGGAGTAAAGACAGTATCCTTATGCTGAGTATGTTGTAAAGAAACATCAAAGGGCTTACACAAGGAATGTTTCTTTTTCAGTAAAGAGATCATTGCCATTTTGGTATAGATTATTCTGTTGCAGCCACATGGACATGGGAGAGAGATGCTGCAAAGATCTCAGGTGACTTTCCTTAGAAGCTGGCTGTAATAGGAGCACATTCAATGTGGGAGTGTGTGTGTGTGTGTGTTCATGTGAGTAAGACAGAGAAAGTGAGATGATCAGGCACTTAAACAACAGAACGCAGAAGACCAAATGTGCTGCTTAAATCTATCAGCCGGGGTACATGAATGCCAGCTGATAGATTGCAGAGTTGGGGAAAACAAGTTAGATTGTGTTGTTCCTGCTACCAGGCTGGCAGTGTGAAGTGGACCCAGCAGCATGAATGTGGAGGCAATGGACACTGCAAAGACAAGATTATAGGAGCTGCATGGAAGGAGCTGTAGAAGATCAGAGTGGCAGCAGTGGTGTTGGGCAACCGAGGAAGGAGATGGCCCCCATTAAACCTTATGTGAGGAAGCAAAGGAGAGACGCAGCATACAAGCGGTAAAAATGATGATAAAATATCAACAGTATGATGTCATAAAAAGAACACAAAATGAAGAACTATCAATATATGGTTTTGTCATATATTACAGTCACCAAAGGACAGTATTAAAAGATATCTCAATATCAACATCACATACTCAATGTTGAAGTCACACATGCAAATGAATATCCATACGTTTCCAATATATAACATATAAAATTAATATAAAAAGTACCAACACCCCCTCAACCCCTGTAAGTTTCCACATTTATTGTTATACAACATCTTTTATATAAATGTCTACATGTGGAAGTGTATGTGTCTGTTCGGCCTGGAAGTGAGAGGTGGAGTCAGGGTAACAGAAAAGTCACTTAACCGCTAATAACACAAGCGGAGCCAGCAGGTCAGCAAAACAAAACCTCAGCAGGAAGACAAAGTCGATTAGCCGCTAATATCGGCAAAACAGTAACCCTTTTGCTTTTTTTCCCGCCGCAAATGCACAAGCGATGTGAGCACGTCAGCAAAATGAATCCTCCTAGGAGAGAGATGCCCAGAGTAGTTCCTTTCAATTACCTGACATCTCTACATTTCAATTTTTTTCCTGATGAATTCAATAGTTTCTAGGACCTTGGGCTTTTTACAGCACAGGCTTACACAGCTATTTGAATTATAATGGATTTAATTTCCCTTTTTTGAAACTGATCAATTGAAAAGGACTCTTTCATGTCAAAGTGAAAACAAATCTCTGCAAAGTTGTGTAAATTAATTTCAAATATAAAACACAAAACAATTGATCACATGAATATTCAGCCCCTTTCAGTTCACACACCCAAATCATCACTGGTTCAGCCAAATGATTTTAGAAGTCACAGAATTAGGTCAATGGAGATCACCTGTCTGGAGTTTCAGTTGACTTAGCTGGAAGATCCACATTGTGGTGAGTTACTATCACAGCCTAACCTGCACAATGAAGACAAATGAACACTACAAAGCAACTTGTGAAAAGATGAATGAAAACAAGAAGTTAGGGGATAGAGACAAGAAAATATCCAAGTCCAAGTCACTGAATATACCATGGAGTCCAGTTAAATCAATTGTTAAGAAATGGAAAAGTATGGCATAATTGTAAATCAGCCTAGAGCATGGTGGTCATAAAAGCTGAGTTATCGTGAAAGAAGAAGACTAGTGAGGTAGGCTACCAAGAGACCTATAAAAATCTGAAGAACTCACAAGCTACAGTGGATGTGTTTGGAGAAACTGTGCAGACAACTACTGTTCCCAGGGTTCTTCACAAGGCACAGTTTTATGAGGGAGGAGCAAGGGAAAAAAACACATGACATCTGGCTACAGTTTGCAAGAAAACACATGAGAGACTCTGAAGTCAACTGGAAGAAGGTTCTGTGGTCTGATGAGACTAAAATTAATCTGTTTAGCTATCAAACCAAACGTATGTTTGACACTGCACATTATTAAAAACACCCCTTCCACACCATAAAGCATGGTGTGGCAGTATCATCCCGTTGGGATGCTTGTCTGCAGCAGGCCCCAAAAGGCTTGTGAGGGTAGAGAGGACAATGAGTGCATAAAAGTACATGGAAATCCTGGATAGAGTCTTCAAGAAACTTGTACCATGGGAGAATATTTGTTTTGCAGCAAGATAAAGACCCTGAGGATAAAGGCAAAGATGCATAGGAATGGCTTGAAAACAACATAGTTAATAATCCTGATGTCTGAGTAAGAGTTTAGATCTCAATCCAATTGAGAATGGCTGGACAAGAAATAGGCTGCTCATTTGTGGTCTCCATGCAACCTGATAGAACTTAAGCAGATTTGTAAAGAAGAATGGTGAAAAAGTGCAGTGTGCAAAGCTGATACAGAGACCTGTCCACACAGACTCAAGACTGGAATTGCTGCAAACAGGCATAAACTAAAAACTGATGTGTATTATTTTTTTGTTTTGTATTTGTAATTAATTTAGACCTCTTTGCAGAGATCTGTTTTCACTTTGACTTAAAGTTTCTTTTATTGTTGATAAATGTCAAAAATGGCAGGTTAAATACATTGTGATTCAATGTTGGGTAACAATACAATATGAAAACTTTTTATAGGTACTGTAAGTGATCAACATGGCTCATGATAGTGATGATGAATACATTTCAAAGCAGAGAGACAAGCAATTTCATGTAGCCATTAAATTGTGTCACAATAAAATCGATCAATGGGTTGCTTAAAGGTTTCTCGCCTTGAAGCCCCAATTTGAAACTGACAACTTTAGGCTGCACATGAGCACACATGAGCATATATATGCCGAGAACACTGCAGGGCTGAAAGGCCTGCCCAAGAAACTTTGAAGCACTTTAGTGGTGTCAGGCGAAAAGAAATTTCACATACTCTAAAAAGACATACTTTTTCAGACAAGAAATTCCATTCTGCATTATCATATCTTTCATATCCATGAGTGTGTTTATAAGTGCAATAATAATCCAGTTATTCACAGAAACCTGGTGTCCAAAAAGCCATCTAAACTTGTATTTGGATTCGAGAAACTAGGATAGGGTCTCTGCGAGTAGCCCAGGTACTGGGCCATGTAAACCCTTAATCCGATTATAGCTAAGAAAGCATACATACCAATACAACACTCCATTGCAGGGTTCAATCAGCCAACAATGCAGACGTTTGTTTTGTCTGTAATCCAGTAACATCCATCCATCCATCCATTTACCAACCCGCTGAATCTGAACACAGGGTCACGGGGGTCTGCTGGAGCCAATCTCAGCCAACACAGGGCACAAGGCAGGAACCAATCCCAGGCAGGGTGCCAACCCACCGCAGGACACACACAAACACACCCACACACCAAGCACACACTAGGGCCAATTTAGAATTGCCAATCCACCTAACCTGCATGTCTTTGGACCGTGGGAGGAAACCAGAACGCCCGGAGGAAACCCACGCAGACACGGGGAGAACATGCAAACTCAACGCAGGGAGGACCCGGGAAGCAAACCCGGGTGTCCTAACTGCGAGGCAGCAGCGCTACCACTGCACCACTGTGCCGCCCAATCCAGTAACAAAAACATATTAATAAAGTTTCATTCAGTTATAATGAAGCTATTGTGACGATGCAGGTCCTCTCCAAGCTCCTATTTCCAGATTCGGGAGTCCTTGAACCCAACACCATTGATAATGTACCCGGATGAACTGGTCTGAGGAGGACAAATCAAACTGAGCAAGGGGGTGGTGCTTTTATTAAAAACAAAAAATAAAACCCCTGGCTATGTACTGCTCCCGCTGGACCGAGACTCGGGCTCCCCAACGGCCAGGGCGCTAATGCTGGGACTCACTCTCCCAAGCCTCCCTGACTCCCGCTGCCTTCCAGCCACCTTCTCGGTCACTCCAGCACCTTGAGTTCGCTCAGCTGGAGTGACCGCTACCTTCAGCCCCTGAGTGTCATCCAAACACTCATCTTCTTCACACTTTCTTACCAGCTGCCAGCCTTAACCAGCGAGCCTACTCTCGCTCACTCCTGCACCGGCTCTCAGCGCCTCCTGCTTTCTATATTCTCTAACCTCCATTCTTTTTCTTTTTTCTCCCCTTTGGCACTCTCACTTTTCCTGTTTATGATGGTCACTTGCCACAAGTGTGGTGATCAGCAGCTCCCAGCATCAATTACAGACCATTACGGACATCAATTACGCACTTCAACGTGGAAACACAAACACCCGTATCGTGCCCGGGAACTGCTCCGACCACACAACACGCCCCCTCCTTAAGCCGCAAGTGCAGCGATTATTCATTTAAAAAACTGGCCATTCATTTAGAGGTGCGGACCCTCTAAACCACAGCTATTTGCTATAGATATGTTAAAACTGTAATTGGGTGACGCAGGGCCAGTGTCCATTCATTGAATCTTTGGGGACTCAGGACAGTGATGTGAAAAGAGGATGGATGTTATTTATTTCATAACACATGAACGATTAAAGACATTTATAAAACAAAAGAAAATGATCACAAGCTCCATGCTGGCTTGTGGATCCACGATGGCCATTGATGAAGTTTAACTTATTTTTGCACAGTGTAATAACGTTGGAGCGTTTTGCGAAAGGAGAACTTCATATGTGGACTTGCAAATATAAATTGAGGTTTTTAAGAAACCAAGTTTCTGCATTTACTGGAGTATTCACCTGATACCGGTTTTGTCTGTGCCTATAAACACACTCAGTGACAGCAAGGCAGGACAGACTATCAGCTTAACACGAGGCGACACCTGTTGGTGACCCAGTGCCGAATGCAGGACAGTAAAGATTCAACATTTCCCACTTACTTCACAGTTGCTACAATGAAATGATCCTTTCAACAGATTTCATTATAGTCACTATGTTGAGCTTGCTACAAAGAAAGATCATGGTCTACATCCGAAAAAGATGAATAGTGAGGGAGTTGGGTAGGGAAAGGGGAAAGACATAGAAGACAGGATAAACTGGAAGGGGTAAGGTGGTGAGAAGAAGAGAATAAACAATTCAGACACATGAAAACATTCAAAATCATGGCATATTACAAACAGTAAGAAGCCAGACTTTTCTAAGATGAAGGTATTGTTTCTGTTTCCTGCTGTTTAGTCAGAAATTGTTTCCAACAGTGTAGTCTCAGATTACAAACTTGTCAGATACAGACTACACTGAGAGCTATTTCTATTTTACCTCAGAGAGCACTTATTTCAATTGGAAAAAAAAATGTAGCAGGTATAAACAACAAGCAAGGTATTCTTTCATATCAATGACACCAAGGCAGAATAGACTAGCTGCCTAACACAGGGTGAAAAATGTGTAGGTGACCCCAGAAAGAAAGTAGAACTGCAAAGATTCAACACATCCATCTTACCTGATAGCTGATATCCTTCAACACTGATGGTTTATTTAGCAAAGTGGAATGAGTTTGCAAAAAAAAAAAAAGATTTCAATGAAGAAAATACTTTGTAACAGTTAATTGGAAAATGAAAACTGGACACCACAGTCAGGGACCTGTGTGTAGTTTAAATATTTCCATGTGTTTTCCTTGCTTTTCTTCAAGCCACTCCAGTTTGCTTTGACATCCCAGAGATATTTATATTAAATTAACTGGTAATGTTGCATGGATTTGAGATGAACTAGGTTAAACGTTGGACCAGCAGGACATTTAAGACTGGTTCAATCCTTGCTTGTGGCTACCTATGCCTAGATCTGCATCATACTGTAATGGAAGAACTCCATCCGTCCATTTTTGTCCCTGTTAATCCAGTTTATGGTATCAGAAGACCACGGGCCTATCCTGTTAGTATTGGATGCAATTTGAAAACCAGTAACACTTTAGTTTAGGGACCGCAAAAGTGCACCTATTACTCATTTACCCCTTAAATAAAGGCTTCTTTTGGTTTTCATAACACTTATAAAACATCAGTAGACGGGTTATTCATCTCTGTGAAGTGTGGCATATTGACATGCTGGAAGAATTGCTTGTTAATATGAAAGATTCACAGGTCTTATACAAAATATGTAATATCAACAGAAATGTGTCTCAGTTAGGCCACCTCAGAACACACTGAAATGAAGGTCAGATTGCTGAAATTAATAAATATTTTACTGATGCTTTGTAAGTGTTAAGAAGCCTTTGTTAAGGTCTTGTTACGTAAGAGTAAATAAGTAATAGATGCATTTTTGCAGTACCTGAACTAAAGTGTTACCCAGAAACCTATTCTGGACAAGATGCCAGTCCATCTCGGAGAACATTAAGACACACACTCACACGCACTATAAACAAGACCATTTGAGAATTCTTAATTAATCTTTTAACCTTAATTTTGGGGTGCATACTGGGAGGAAAACTATACAAACACAGGGAGAATGTAATTTCAACACAAACTGTGCCCTTAGCTGGAATTCAAGCCAATTCCTTTGGAATTTTGCCATCCTAATTGAAGAGTGTGTCCCCTAAATAAGTGAATCACCATAAACAAAGCAACTTAAAAGAAGAAAAGGCAATGCAGATACAGAATATTCTATGGAACAGTTTTGTTGAGTTTAACAACATCATTTATCTATATAGTATAGTACAGAAAGTGTAGCTCAAACGTGGGTGGAGTTGAAAGTGTGGTCAGGGAAGCCTAGCCCCCTAACAGATGCCCTGTATTACTAAAATAAATCTCAATTAAAGAGCATTTTTTCTTTAAATTTTTCTTCAATTTTTGTAAGGCTACAGTTAATGTAAATATGTTAATAACCAATGAAAGGCACACCATGACACAGTGGTAGCGTTGCCTTCTTGCAGTCTGGAGTTTGCATCCTGGGTGCTCCCTGCATGGAGACTGCATGTGGGTTCCCATGGGTTTGCTCTGGTTTCCTCCCACGGTCCAAAGACATGTATGTGAAGTGAATAAGCATTGCTAAATCACATCCTGATGTGTGTGTACTCATCATGTGATGGGCTGACACCCTGTCCAGGGTTTGTTCCTGCCTGCCCCCATTGACCTGAGCAGGTAGATTTATCAGTGGCTGGATCAATAAGTAAAGCAGAAACCGTGTTAGTTTTAATGCAGAGTTAGGAACTGATGCATTAAGCCTTGTCTCCACAAAGTAATACACTGAAGAGAGAAAATAATCCTTACTTGTGGTAAGAAGAAGATTAAGTTTATCAGTTTTGTTCCATAGAGATCTAAAGTTGGATAAAATTAGTCCAGGAAAGGGTGCTTGAAAAGTGTTTTTCTTGAGCTGCATGAGAGACCCTTTGTGCTTCCGCATTCTTCGCTTCAGGTGCGTGTTACCTGGCTGGGAGTCCAAGTTTGCAGTCAGAGGGTTAAGTGGTAAATCCGTAAATGTAAATAACCTTGATCGGTTGTGGATGAATGAAGTCCAAACCCAATAGATAGGAGCTGATCTCATGTGTTGCAAAAGTCCAAGTTAACAGACAAAAACAACAGACACATAAGCAGCGACTAAACAACCATGGCTGACCTGATCTGCGCCTTCATTGAAATTTACACCTTCGTTCAAAGTGGATTCAGTGGATCAGGAGGCCACTGCAGAAAAAGAGATGAAAGACTTAATGGTTAGCAACTTGTTTAACAAAAGAAGGCCCTCTCACCATACATTTATGTTAGTGAAATTTTAGATAGATAGATAGATAGATAGATAGATAGATAGATAGATAGATAGATAGATAGATAGATAGATAGATAGATAGATAGATAGATAGATAGATAGATAGATAGATAGATAGATAGATAGATAGGAATGAAAGTTGCTAAACAAACCCAACATTCTAAAGTATATGCAAACCTTGTCCAAAGTAGCAATTTGTAACATGATGATTTGATATGTTTAGCCCATACACATATATATTGACACACACATGCGCATGGGAGACAGTTTACATACTTGGATAATGGTGTTTCTTACCAGACCAGGGTTTGGCATTGTATTATAACTCTTTCTTCTCTTTCTCTCTGCAGACCATCAGAAGAACCCATCTCATAAAAATGTCTCTTCATCTTCAGCCCCACAGAACCTGCCTACCTATGGCATCATTTCCACTTCAAATCCCTCCTCTGCCTGTCAGTTAATTATATATAGGCCATCAGTTCTGTCTTGGACTCAAGTCTGTAAAGACTACATATTACTTTTTTGCCTTTTTTCAACCTTCAGTGTTTCAAGTATATGGAGTGGCTATGCCAAAACATCTTCTGCCTCCTTCGGTTTATTTTTATTTATATATACTGTATATATATATATATATATATCTATATATATAAAGGAGAGTTGGGATCCGAGAGACTGTGTTTGTGTGTTTGTGGAGGGATGGAGAGTTAAGGCGGGTGTTGGAGTCACGTGATCATCTCCCCTCCCATTCACCTCATTTCATTCACTTCATTTCGCTCCGAGCTGAGCTCCGCAGCTGACGCGGTCTTGCCGTTCTTTTTCTTTAGTGTTTAGTCGTTTCTCCTTTACTGATTTACTGTTTAGTAGACACGCTACTTACTGAATAGTATTTTTTCCTTTAGTGTTTCTACTTAGTGTTTCTTAGTGTTTAGTAGACGCAGTGTGCGAAAGGAGAGTTGATATCCGAGAGACTGTGTTTGTGTGTTTGTGGAGGGATGGAGAGTTAAGGCGGGTGTTGGAGTCATGTGATCATCTCCCCTCCCATTCACCTCATTTCATTCACTTCATTTCGCTCTGAGCTGAGCTCCGCTGAGCTCCGCAGCTGACGTGGTCTTGCTGTTCTTTTTCCTTAGTGTTTAGTCGTTTCTCCTTTACTGATTTACTGTTTAGTAGACGCGCTACTTACTGAATAGCATTTTTTCCTTTAGTGTTTCTACTTAGTGTTTCTTAACGTTTAGTAGACGCGGTGTGCGAAAGGAGAGTTGGGATCCGAGAGACTGTCTTTGTGTGTTTGTGGAGGGATGGAGAGTTAAGGGGGGGTGGGGGAGTCACGTGATCATCTCCCCTCTCATTCACCTCATTTCATTCCCTTCATTTTGCTCCAAGCTGAGCTCTGCTGAGCTCCGCAGCTGACGCGGTCTTGCCATTCTTGATTTGCTTTTCACATGGCCAACCATACGTTGCATGCTCAAGAGTAAGCTCAGCGCACAGCTTGGTCATATTACAACCATAGGGGCGAACTGACAACATGGTATACACAGAGATCCTTAACAAATAATTATTGGTATATTTTCCCTCAGTTTATTATTTTAAATTTTAAAGCAGTACTTCGCCGCTGCGAAGCGCGGGTATTTTGCTAGTATATATATATATATATATATATATATATATATATATATATATATATATATATATATATATATAAACTGCTCAAAAAATTAAAGGAACACTGAAAACACATCAGATCTCAATGGGAAAAAAAATCCTACTGGATATCTACTGGGTAAGGTGTTAGGAATTAAAGGATGCCACATCATTCGTTGGAAATGAAATTTATCAACCTACAGAGGGCTGAATTCAAAGACACCCAAAAATCCAAATGAAAAAATGAAATTTCATTGCAGTAGCTCAAAATCCTACTCAGTAGTTTGTATGGTCTCCGCGTGCTTGTATGCATGCCTGACAACGTCAGGGCATGTTCCTAATGAGACGATGTGACGATGCGGGTTCGGCTCCATGCTCCCATCTTCTGTTAGGGAGCCCTTGAACCCAACACCGTCGGTAATGTCACCTCCTGAGAGACTGGAAGATGGATGATTGTCCACGGATAACTGCACGAATCAGGACTTGGGAACGTGGTATCTTCCACGTGAGATCCTTGGCAGTTGGAAGTATTTCCCAGGTCACTGTCAGGAGCCAAGGATGGGAAAGGCAACTGACAGTAGTAGCAGGAGTAGGTAGAAGGCCAGCTGCTGAAAGAGCGTCTCTCCTGTTGAGCAGCCCAGATGGGAGTAGCAGGGGAGCCGCCAGGGTAACCGAAGAAGCACCGGGCTTGTCATTTGTTTTTAAAAGACTGCTTCCTATTGAACGTTTTAACCTCGTTTTAAAGGATTGTTGTTTTGTGTATTTTAACCTCCACATTTCATTTAATGAAGATTTTGAAGGAACTGCACAGCACTTTACTTTGAACATTGTTGCACTTTGTTTTCGTTGACTTGTTTTAATAAAAGCACTTAGCACTTTTAAACCATCCCCTTGCTCAAATGTTATTGCCTCACTGTCTTGCTCATCGGTGACATTACCGACGGTGTTGGGTTCAAGGGCTCCCTAACAGCCGATGGGAGCACGGAGCTGAACCTGCATCGTCACATTAAATAAATAATCAACGCGCTCACGGCTTAGGAGGTGGCGTGGTGACTGTAGCGAGCTGCAGGGCGATCTGCAGTGTGGGCGTTTCTCACCCAAGTGCACAGGTGGGAGACTGCCCACATCCATGATTGTTCCTGTGGCTAATGGGCTGCGGCCGCCATGTCCTCTCTGCATATATAGAGAAGCCCGAGACGGTTAGGGGAAAAAAGAGGATAAAAGAGGAAAAGTGAGGAAGGAGAACAGGAGGTAGCGAGAAGACAGGAAGCAGGTGGAGAAAGTCGGTGTGAGGAAGGAGAGCGAGCGAGAGCAGGCTCGCATTAGAGAAAGCAGGCAGCTGGGAAGAGAGCCCATGAGGGGAGTGTTTGGCCGACACTCAGTGGGGCTGAAGGAAGAGGTCGCTCCAGCTGAGCGACTAAGTAGCTGGAGTGATCAGTAGAGGAATCGACTTGGCCATTGCTAGGAGCGGGAGTCGAGGAGGCCTTGGACTGGTTTAGCCTCAGCGTGAGCGCCTTGGCCGCTGGGGAATTGACCAAAGTCTTGGTCCGGTTGGGAGCCCAACGAAGCCAAGGATCAGAGGGCTACCAGACCTGATTGAAGGGCAGCTGTTCCTGCAGGTAGGCGACTCTCCTGTAGAGCAGCCCAGATGGGTGTAGCAGGACAGCCGCCATGGTAACAGAAGACACCGGGCTTTTTGGTTTTAACATATTGCTGTTTTCCTGTTCAACCAAAATGAACCATTAAACATTCTCAAAAAATGTTTGGGTGATATATTTTTGACAAATGCCAAGCAGAGAATTGTAAATGTCTTAGTTTAATTGTGGAGTTTGGTATCCCTATTGTAATACATTTTGATATGGAGCCATGATTCTTCTCCCTGCTTTATTGCTAAATTATTCACTAATATGTTTAATTACTTTATTGTTTAGAGCTGTGGCTGCCTTTGCCAATCACCAGAAGCGACATGGAGATAAAGAAGCTTTAACTGTCTAATTAAATTAAAAGGAGAGTTGCTTAGAATCATGTTAAGTGTCTTTAAAACATGTGCATGTTTGGTCTGTTGGATGGCAGTGTTTTTAAAAGAAGTCATTCTAAAATTCAGTCCTGGGGACCGCACAGTGGCTGCAGGTTTTTTGTACCAGACAAGCTTCTGTTTGTAATTGGGTCCCCTAGCCTAATTAAGTAAACTGTTATTGCCCACTTTCTGTGTTTTCGGGCGAAAGTAGAAATTACAAAACATATTAGAATGTGCCAAGTATTACTATTACATGAAATAGTTTAGTGGGTTTTGTTTTTAACTTGGTTTGTAAGATTCTGCATCATCATCATGAGTTTCATTCTGCTTTTCCAGGTGTTCTGGTTATTTAATCCATTATTTATTAATGAGCACATTAGCTGGGCTGACGCTGAAGAACTTGCAGCCTTTCAGCATTCAGTGTTGTTTGCCAGGGTGTCTGCTGTGCTCGCAGTTAAGAACAGTAAACTACACAGAAAAAAATGCAGATTAACAGAAAAAAGAAAAAGAGTGGTATTTAAAGCTTTAACGGAAATAAAAATGTTTCTAAATGCCTTCTAAATGTAAAAAATCACACTTGTGTGCTTTTCTCAGTATGGAATACGAGAAAAGAAAATCCAGAAAGAGAAAGGCTGGCTAATTAAATGAAATCAAACAGAGGTGACATGATTGTGAAACTGGTTTGGACAAAAAACTTCAGCTATGAGGGGTCTCCAGGATTGACTTTGAGAGACATTGTTTTAAGGTTCTTGGACTCTGAAAACGGAACAGTAAGGTTCACTAGAAAACTCGGGTCTTGTTCAGAAAATGGACGCCACTTGAGAAGGCCTTCCCCTCGCCCAAACACTAACCTTAAGGTCAATAAAATAGGCCCCTAATATTAAGTCACTATTTTAGGGCTAAAATGATAACAGAAATATGAAACCTACTTATATACCTAATCTTGAATATTGTGAAACAACCAAGTGGCGTCCATGTGAAACAACCAAGTGCCGTCCGCTTTCTGAACAAGAGCCAAAAACTCAATATGAGGAAAAATATGCACCCTAGCATGTTTTTTTTATAACCTCTGTCAGATAAGGGGAGCAAACCTATGATAATAGCCATTATTCAATTTACCTACTGAGAAAACATACTGTATGTATGTGCTGTTGCTATTTATGAAGAATTACTCTTCATATGGGGTGGCACAGAAGTAACACTGCTACCTCTCAGTAAGGAGATGAGGGTTTGTGTCTCTGGTCCTACCTACATGGAGTTTGCATGTTCTCTCTGTGTCTGTGTTGTTTTTCTCTGGGTGCTCCAGTTTCCTCCCACTGTTAAAGGACACGCAGGTTAGGTAAATTGGTGATCATTAATTTGCAATGGTGTGTGTTTTTACCCTGTGATGTACTACCACCCTGTCCAGGGTTTGTTCCTTGCCTTGCACCCAAACGTAGCTAGGACAGGGTCCAGCAAAACTGCCACCACCACCAAGTGCGAGCCTGGTCTGGGTAAAGTGGGTTAGAAAATGACATGACAAAACGACTCTTCACATGCATGATTGGAGATGTGAGATTAAAATGTAGGGTGTCAATGGAAAAAGAACCATTTTAAAATGTTGTAGATCAATAAATATGAATGAAAATGTGAAAATGTAGTGGAAAGATAAGCCACAATGTGAGCACAGTTCATGGCTCGGCAGACAGAAAAGTGATGATCTAATTTCTCTCTATAGCTTGTCAAACCTATCATGTGTGATAATTGCTGTAGTTATATGATTCTGCCTTACACATGGTTCATGGCATGAGCCGTTTAAGTATAGCTAGTATTCTTCGTGTATCCTCATGCAGCTCAAATTAATAGATATGGCTGGTCAGGTTCCATAGTAGTGAATCCACCATCCCAGGGTAAAACTGGGAAAAAAATGAGAATTGCTATCTTTAATATGTTTGTAAAAAATTACCAATTTTGTGGAGGTTTACATTGGCAAGAGCTATATGAAATTTAACATGAATGCTGATCCAGCCATCTAATACTCTCAGTTATTCCCATCAGAATCCTTCTTATGGATTCTTATTTTAGGTGATTTTGTGGAGTGTAGCTTTATTCCACCAACCACAATGTGATCTAAAGTCCAACTTAATAAAAGAACAAGTGTCTGTGTGTGTTTCTCTGTTTGCTATGTCTCTGTTATATGCCATTTGGTATGGAATTCAGAAAAGCGGTGCTATTGTTTGTGATGTGCCATCTGTTGGAATGAAAAATACAATGATTTTATTACTACATGCATTACCAATACATTTCAACGATGGTGCACTGCAAACGTTAATGCTGAATATGTTCAACAGAGAGTAACTGCTGGAAGGACAGAAACAGGCTTTACCAGCTTAATAAGTGTCTGTGTGTGTGTCTGTGTATCTGTATGTCCATCCCGGTGCTAGGGTTAGAAAAAAATTTTAAAATAAGCAAAACATGTAGAGAAACAGTCCAAGAAATCAAAAATGATAATACAAATACCAAATAAGGGTGTAAAAATAAAAAAAATTGGTCTTATTGGAAAATTCTGTTATATACCGGCAACAGCAGTGTGGTAGCAACTTTCTGCCACGTGAATGAGGTTTATAGCTGGAAGGCTAATGGCTGATTACTTTGCTTGGCAGACAATAGATGAGTGTAAATAATGATAAATCAGCGTACATGTTGGAAAATGAAAGCCCCTTCACAACTAGGACCAAGCTAATGCAGTAGTGACCACTGCTGAATTTTCTCCAGGACAAATGTGACAAATGACGCCAAGAGGAAACGTTGAAAACAAGTGGGTGTATTCAAAGAGGAAAAGAACACTGTAATGCAAAGGGATCGAGTGTATATTATTATGCCAGATCAAACTGATAACCCATGTATCAAATAAAAAACAGGACGTCTAAGTTGATTATTTAGATTTCAGCCTTTCTTGGATGAGTAGAACAGCTTGTTTATTATGTAATAGCACTTGAGTGAATTTAAGGTTGTCTCATGTGAGCAAGGAACAGACTGAGGGTAACAAAACAAATTTTGGGACACCAGCCAGGCTACCCTGCTTAATTGGGAAATAAAAAAACAACAAAACAGTTCCCTGAGCACAAATAAGGGTGCCTTAATTTATCCTTGGAAATGCCTTAAACTAAAGATCCATGAGCTCTGTCCTTGTTGATGGCTTGGGTCCAAATGAAGTCATCTTCCAGTAGATACCCTCTTTTTATGATGTTCAGGGCAAAAGTGGAGGGGCCAATTCTTGGTGATGTGGACAAAGTTAGGCATCCTTGTTGGTTTTCTTGTCAGAACTGCAGTGGTAAGAGAACATACAGTTAGCACTCCTGCACCCTCTTGTCCCAGATTGGAATTGCTTACCTCATCAGAGCCAGTCAGGTGGTCCCCAGGCACATGTGTGACACTGTCACTATTTTAGTATCAGTTTTGGAATTGTTTTATAGATTGCATGTGCAAGTAGGTGGTGAAACATTCTAGGCAATCATTAATCCCTAAGGTTACTGACTGGTCTTTTGCACTGTGTAAAAATAAGCAATACTCTCTGATCACCTATGTGTGCAGCCATTTTAAATAATACTCTGAGAAACCAAACAGACTGGGGTATATCCAGAAACCTTACTTACTGAGATGGCATTTGTTGCTGTAAGGAAAATAAATGTGCAATGCACTACTGGTCATTAAAGTCTCAATGTTCTGAATTGTTCAACGTCAGATTCTTTCAAAAGGAACACAACACCCAAAATCTCCCAGGTGGCGCAGTGGTAGTGCTGCTGCTTTGCAGTAGGAAGATTGTGGGTTTGCTTCCTGGTTTCTCCCTGTGTGGATAGCGCTTTGAGTACTGAGAAAAGCGCTATATAAATGTAATGAATTATTATTAAAATGATATTTTGTTTGTATGTTACAAACCCTATGTACTGTACTTTCAATCTCATGTTTTAATGTGGAATTGTTGTCAAAGGTGAGCAATACTGGACCACAGCAAACTGGACAATATCAAAATTGTTCCTTTCTTTCTCTTGGGTGGGGCTTGAATTTTGCTTTGTTAAGTTTGACTTGATTGTATGAAATGTTATCCACTTCTAATTAAAATTAATTAAAAAAAAATGTTCATGAAAAAAAAATTAATGTTACTCATATAGCATAATCCACATGTTGAGTCATCCAGCCATATGAGAACAGCCTCCCAAACACATATATTTTTGCTAACATATTGTTAAAATAAAACACTTCTTGCAAATGCTCTCATCAACTAAAATCGGGAGTGGTCTCCTCTAGACTTTCTCATATACTCAGATATGGGGATGGATATTTGAGGAGTAAACCACAAGACAATGATTATATTTTTATATTATGTACATTAAAGAACCATCGACAACAAATTAAATCAAATTAATAATATATTGAGCAAGTATTATAAAAGTAATGTTGAATAAATCGGACTCTGCAGCTGCATGAAAGAAAAAGTACCACTTTTGATTGAAATCTAAGTTTTGTACCTAATACTTGTATGTAAAATTTGGTTGACCTAACTGAAAGCGTACGCAAGTTATCTTGTTTACATACACACACACAGACAGACACAAAGACATAATTCCAAAAGCTGTATTTTCGGACTCAGGGAAGTCTAAAACATTGAGATTCATCAAAATCTCAAGGTTGAATTTCTGGAAGATTACAATACTTTCCTTATACTTCGTATACGAGAAAGTAAAAATGGAATGCATTCAAATGTGACTGTGTATTTAAATTGAAGACCCGCCTCCCACCCTCATTCATTGGTAATGAGTCCACCATAGTAACAGGTTATTCATTGGCCAATACTGTGCTTCATTTGATAGCAGAAGTTCATGTAAAGTGTAAAGTTCACTGATAAACATATACAATTAAAGATAAAAAGTTAAATAAAAGCAAGTGAAAGCATTATCAGAAAGAGAATACACCTCATGCTTTTGTATATTTGAGGTAATTCAACAAGCAGAAGGCAAATTCACCCATTCCATGCAAAAATTCTCACATGATTCTGCACTTTTGGGTAGTATTGATAAAGGGGATGAGACAGAGAGTAGGAGTTGGGTGGAGAACTTTGTTTCTTGAAGAGAAATGTCTTCATCTTTGCATCAGCAAAACTAAGGAACTGGTTATTGACTTTTGCCACACCCAGCAGCCTTTATGTTTGGTCACTATCCAAGGAGTGGATGTAGAGGTGGTCCAAGTACTTGGAGGTCCACATCACTGACAGGTTGGACTGGTCTCAGGACACAGAGGAACTATTGTATATAAAAATGTAGAATAGGCTGTTCCTTAGGAGACTGCATTTCTTTAATGTGGGAAGTGACATCCTTCACATCATCTATGACCCAGTGATGGCCAGTGCGATTTTCTACACTGTGATGCGCTGGGCTGGTAATGTCACTTCAAGAGAGGCCCACCAAATTAACAAACTAAGTATTAAGGGCAAGCTCAGTTATAGGACACACTCTGGACCCCATGGAGGTTGTAGCAAAGTAGAGAATTAAAACAAAACTGAATGCCATTATAAACAAAGCTGCACATGCTCTCTCTGACACACTAATACTGAGGACATTCAGCACACAGCACTACGCCTCCATAATGCCTCACTGCAACTGGGACTGCCAAGTCAGAAGTATTCTTTTCTTTCTTTTTAAATTTTTCTTCATTTTTAGTCATTCTGGTGTGTATTCAGACCATAGTGTGTGTGTATATACAGCACACCCCCAAAATTCATAGGGGTTACGTTCGCACCAGCGAATTGTGAAAAACCGCAACTTTTGGATGTGGTTAAAAAATGCCTTTTAAATGCCTATTTTTATAGTTTAAACCCTAAATACAGTATGCCCCCAAAGCACTTTAATTTCGTTGCAAAATCAGCTCAATACATTAATACATTACCTAAAAAATTACCTTAATAAATTACCAAAAAACAGAATGTAAAGGTAAACCCGTCTACTGCACAGTACTGTACTGCTATGTCTCCCGTGGTGCTAGAATGTGAAATACTGATGATACCGCTATACGTACTGTAATTCATGCAAGCGTGTTTTCTTTAGTATGCAATGTCATTTTCTTTGTTATAAGTAAAGTAAATACATAATAATCTCATTTAATTAAAATACAGTAAAATGTATGGGTACTCACCAATGATGAATGATATTGATGATGATGATGAAGTAGCTGTGCAGTACGATGCAGAGAATTTAAAACTCCTCGGGTGGCTCCTCTTCTTTAGGTGCTTCATGAGGAGTCGTATCTTTGGACAGGTCTTCTTCTGGTGGGGTTTCGTGCTGGCTTTTCTTTATAGGTTTCAGGAACATTGTGATGGGAAGTTGCTACATTGTCTCCTGTAGCGAACTGCAGGTACAATTTCCGTGCTTTCTCACGGATGATGCTACCGTCCAAGGGGATTTTCTTCTTCCTGCAGTCGGTGATCCACAATGCCAAGGCAGATTCCATCCTGACGATATTTTTATTCCTTATGGTCGTTACCTTTTTTGCACTATCGCAGAAACTTACAGATATGGTACTCCAGATCGCTGCTTTGTTCTTCTTTATGTAGCGTGCAGTGCTTTCATTAAAGCCATAGTGGCGCGCTACTGCAGCAAAACTTTTTAGTTCCAGGAGCAAATCCAGTAGTTCAACCTTCTCCTAGAGTGTTTTAAACTTCTTCTGGCACTTAGGCTCAGTTGCAGAAGCCTTACAAACCAGAGCGCACATTAAGATCTCATGATGCCGGTCTGCTTATGATTCCAAGAATTAATAAAATAACAATGGGAGGTCGAGCTTTTAGTTACAGGGCCCCTAAACTGTGGAATGGTCTGCTTGCTACTATAAGAAATGCCCCTTCGGTCTCAGCTTTAAAATACCGGCTGAAGACTCACTACTTCAGTTTAGCATATCCTGACTAGAGCTGCTGATTAACTGTACAGACTGCATCTCTGTTGTTAGTCATTAGCACTAAAACATAAGTAACATGATAGTTATAATTGGATACTAACCCTCACCTATTCTGTTTCTCTTCTCGGTACTCAAATGTGGCACTTGGTGCCATGGCCCACCTGTCAAGTTGTTTTGCCTACCTAAGGTAAAGTCATCCCTGATGGAGGATCGCAGGAATCGTGGGAAGGAGGAGTCCTATCATCGGATTGGCTTGCCCAGTGCTGTTTCAGCCATGGAATGGCCAAATGGGGGAGGCAGCTTGATGGATGAGGTCTCCAGGACTCTAAATATATCCAAATCTTCTTATGTGATATCATCTACTGTTAAATTCTGCTCCGTACGTCTAAAATTTTTATACTATTGAGGATTTTTTCTGTTCTGTGCATTGTATTGTATTGTATTGACCCCCTTCTTTTGACACCCACTGCACGCCCTTCCTGGAAAGGGGTCTCTCTTTGAACTGCTTTTTCCTTGTCTTCTTAGGGAGTCAAGGCTGGGGGGCTGTCAAGAGGCAGGGCTTGGTAAAGCCCATTGCAGCACTTCTTTTGTGATTTTGGGCTATACAAAAATAAATTGTATTATATTGTATTAGAAGCTGCAGGGCGTTTCGGCGACATCTTGTGTGTTTAAGAATAACAAAATGAATACAATAACAAAATGGAAAACACGAGGACACTCAGCTGGAGATGCGTCACAGGGCAGCAGTCAATCAGCAGCAAAGAGAAATGAGTAACGCTCTCGGATTGGCTACTTTCACCATCCCAAACTGCGTTTCCCTCAGCGGTTGCTTCCTGTTCTCTCTACAGCACAGTATTGCCACGAAAAAAGCCATAAAAAATTGCAGAGGATATTTGTGCTTTCTGCTAACAATTAATAGTTAGGTTCTAAGGAAAAATCTGTGAACGACTGAGTCCGCAAACCCAGAACCGCGACTTCGCAGGGGTCTACTGTATATGTATTTATCTATCTATTTATGCATTTGTTTATTTAAAGAGCTTCTGTAAAAAGCCAGATTTCTCCCAGGGGAAAAATAAAGTTTCTAAAACTTCTATCTTTCTATCTATCTATCTATCCCATTTCACAGCCCACCATTACATAATCTCAAGCTCCTCCAGATGTGGATGAGAATATAAACGTAAAAACAGAAGATAGGTTTTTAATTCAAATGTGTGTTCGTTTCTGAACATGTTCCAATTAGGTTCCTGGGAGTGTTTTCTGGAAGTGGTTTAATATTTTAGAAAAAATAAATGTGTTTGGGACATTTTGGGCATGTGTTTGGGTGAACTGTTGTGTGAAATGAATAAACTGAGATTTTTTTCATTGATATTTTTTTATATTGTTGCTGCTGTCCAGTGATGTTCACCATGCATTCCTAATCTTTTAGAAATTTTATCTGCATTCTGCATGAAAACATGACATTAAAAATGTGTCTTGGCCATCACTACAAATTAAATGGGGTAAGTAAAATATAAAAATAAATTGGTTGGAGTGTTCTTTTAAAGCTATAGCACTGGGCAGGTAGGTCACAATTCTTGCTGCTGCTGCTGAAACAAACAGGTCAGTTAGTGTGTGAGATCTTGGCTCCACTCTTCCATAATCCTATTTAGTGTGCAATTTGTGAAGTGGTCACACTCTTACCACTACCCATCAATGCATTTTATGATCTCATATGATTTGACAAGAAGAAGATCTATACTTGCAGGAAATGTAGAAAATAAGAAACAAAAGTGAATGGGATGCAAGTAAATCACTGGGCATACTCACATTTGCTTAGTTCAGTGCGTTTCACAGACTGTGGTCATAATGTCCAGCAGCCATATCACATGCACTTCAGAACAGGTCATCCACATGAAGCTAAGAATGTTAGGGCCCGGCAAGTACTTGGATGGGAGACTAACCAGGAAAAACTTGGGTTGCTGCTAGAAGAGATGTTAGCAAGGCCAGGAGGGGGCACTTGCCCTGTGGTCTGAATGTTGATCCCAATGCCCCAGTGCAGTGATGGTAATACTGTGCTGTTAATACGGTGGCATTCTTTGGATGAAACGTAAAATCACAGTCCTGACTCTCTGTGGTCATAAAACATCTGTGGGCAACCTTCACACAATATGGCATGTCCCAATGTCCTGGCTAAATTGCCCACCACGGCTTAGTTATTCTGGTGCCCTAATCATCCCCTGTCTCTAATGACTAACTGTATCTCACCTAACAGTTAATGTGTGTTGAGCACACTAGGGCAAAAAAGGCTGCAGTCTCATCATCCAGGTGCACATTGGCATTGGTAGAAGTAGCTCCCCACTCACAGTGTAAAGTGCTCTGAGTAGTGAAAAAAGCACTATATAAATGTAAATGATTATTATTATTATCATTATTATTGCTAGGGGGCTCTGCCCCCAGCTTCCTTCACTCACCAACTTTGCACCTTCCGTTAGAGAAAGCTCTTGTATTTAAAGAGTTGTTATATAGAAGAGTATGAGCGGCACAGAAGGAAGACGGTTTGGTTCTTAGTTATTATAGATAGAAAATCAGTTACTTGAGTATTTCACTACAGCTGTCTGTTTTAAACACCAATGAAAAATAAAACATAGTAAAAAGTAAATAAAAAAAAAACGTAATTAAAAGTAAATAAAAAATTAAATTACATGAACACCTCATCAAAATCAATATTATGAATTACTTTATCCTCTAACTTACATTGTATAAAAACGTTGCTTTTTTGCATTTCTGCTTGTATATTGTTCAGGATATTTTTGCCTTTCTCAATTCTCTTTGTTCTTGATTTTTCCTATATACAGCTTTTTTCTTCTTTTTCTTTTTTTTGACGTTCATTATCAGCTCTTGCTGCAGTGTTTCTATCTCAGTCTAAAATTCGACGTTCTTGAATAGATCATTTGTTTTTCTCCATTGCCATTATAACAAACTGTGTTGAAGGAAAAGTTAGCAGCACTGAGAGTGTCGTGTGGTGGTATGGAGAGTGGATGTGCGCAGTACGAGTAATGATTGAGCGAGTGGTGTGGAAGGGAGTGGTCAAGGCTGAATAATGCGGACATGACGGAAAACTTTTTTAACACTAGAATCCCTGAAACTTCAGCTGTGTCAGTGTGGGGATGGGATAGCAGGCTGATAGTTGCTTGTGCTGATTGACACATTTGCAAAACAAACACGCTAATGAAGAGGTGCGAAGGAATTTAAGGTGGCCCAGCATTACGACTTTTTTTGTAGGCTTCAGGGATTCTAGTGCTAATAAAACAGAGAGGTTATAAATGAGAAATAGACTTTTCCTGTTGAAGCTCTGAGGGATAAGCTTTAATCAATGCAGCACCACACTGCCCAAAAATATGTTTGCTATTAAAACAAAAAATTTTACACGTTGAACAGTCTGTGATTTCATGTTGTGTCTTAACAACATCCGAAGATGCCTAATGTACTGTATTTGCAAGACTCAATTTATACTGTTATCAAAGATTATATGTACGGTAAAGGTAATGTACTTAATACTTAAACTAAACTTTAATTGAACTTTACAGTTTAACAGTATTTATTTGGAAAATTCTCGTAAAAAAATCAGCATTTAAATTACCAGCTCCATATGATAACCTTGACAAATAGCCAATGTGTAATCCAAGAGGTGGGTGCTTTTTAGGCAGGAGGGGGCTGTCATTCTAATGCATTTTATTTGCAAAGTCTTTACTACTAATGCACTGAGTTACTGAGGCATGCAAAAGTCATTTCCACATTAATTGAAACCAGAAAGGGCTTCAGTGATAAGAATTGGCCTCAGCAATAAATCCTCTGCTTCTCATGTTGCTGCAACTGTAAGGCTAATTGCACCAGTAACAATTGCAAATCTAACTGGGGACCAGTCATTTTGAACAAGTCTTTAGTTCCAATTTTAAACAGTGTTGCACATTCCTGAATGGGTGCAATAACTGAGATTTGCTAGCAGTAAGCAGTGTCAAAAGTGATTGCCTGTGCTCCTAATACACCTGAATCAAGCTGCCATTTGTACTTCGCTAACAGCCATTACACACATTACAACGAGTGGAATATTTTCATAAGGCACTGACAATTTTCGCTTCAAATCAGTAACAATGAGGGCTGCTGCAAAGCCATTTAAATCAGTGTGTAACAGGATAATTAATTTTTATAACCAGACAGTTTTGGGATTTAGTTTGAGATTTCATTTCCCTTGGTAACGTGGTACTAATTTTTTATTGAGTTTTAAATTTTCCCATTTTTATTGTGAGTGCAGCGGAGTGACAGCACAATGATAATGTGTAATATAACATATATTGCTCTCATTCAAACGGGATTTGTATTATATCTGTTCATTATGCCTTGAATTTTAAATTTGAGAGGTATTATGTAACGCATAAGGCATTCATCATGTTTGCTTTACAACGTCTTTGAAGTACTTGTGACAATGCCATCTCCTGCAAGTAGGTATATTTTGCATTGTATGTAAATTTAACTTGTTGAATATTGTTTTGTATTTCATTTAATAATTTCTGTTTAATTCACGTGTTCCCCTAGAAAACTAGGGGAATACATGCAAGCTATATAATCTGCATAAAGTTGTTATGAACCCCAGCTGTTTCTCTTTCTTATCAGCATGATGCAAGTTCCTGGGCATTCACATTTAAAAGGATCTTTCATAGTCCTTCCACACATCTACCCTGGTCAAAAAGACACAAAAGCATCTTTACTTTCTGAGAAGGCTGAGAAAAGTCCAATTGTCTCATCAGATTCTAGTGAACTTCTGTTAATGCACCATCAACGCCATTCTGACCAATTGTATGTTTAAGTATGGTATGGTAACTGCACACTATCATACCAGAAGTCTCTTCAGCAGGTGGCGAAAACTGCACAGTACATCACTGGTGCCTTATTACCTTCCATTTTGGACCTTTAGCACAAATGTTGCATGTAGGGGGCACATAGTATCATCATGGATCCCTCTCACCCCAGACATAGTATCTGAATCCTTATACCTTCTTAGAGACAGTTCAGGAGCATACGCCAGAAGGTTCCACAACATCTTCTACCCTGTAGCCATCCAAATGCTAGGCCACCTTCACCCTTCCCACCTCACCTTAAAATCATTGTGTAAACCGTTGAACTCTATAACCGCCTCAGATCTGTTATGTTTGTCCAACAGTCTTGGACTATTCCTACCTCAGGACTATAAGGGCTCTGCTGTACTTGTACCTGTGCAACTGTGTGCATGCTACTGTTTCTATTATTTTGAATTGTTTTTATACTTTACTTATTTTATTCTATTCTGTTCATGCTATATTTACTGTATACACTGTCCACATTGTGTTTTAACTCTCACCAATTATTCTTTATATATTCTCTACTTACACTTCTTATATATAAATGTCTACGCGTGGAAGTGTGTGTGTCTGTCTGGCCCAGAATTGAGATTTGGAGTCGGGGTAAGGGATCCACCTCAGAGGAAACAGAAAACTCGTTTAGCCGCTAATAACACAAGCAGGGCCAGCACGTCAGGAAAATGAAACCTTAGAAGAAAGACAAAGTCGCTTAACTGCTAACTTCGGCCAAACGGTATCCCTTTTACTTTTCCTCCCACCGTTAATACACAAGGGAGCCGAGCACATCAGCAAAACGAAACCTCCAAAGAAAGACAGTCGCTTAGCCGCTAATGCACAAACGATGCGAGCACATCTGTAAAATGAAACCACCTAGGAGAGAAATGCCCAGAGTAGTTCCTTTCCTGACATCACTACATTTCATTTTTTTTCTGACGATTTCAATAGTTTCTAGGACCTTGTGGTTTTTACAGCAAAGGCTTACACAGTTAGTGTTTGTATAATCCCTCACAGCTGGATATATTTTTATTTATCTGATTACTTGCAATTAACTTTGATTTGCACTTCTGGTTAGTCGTAAAAAGTGCATTTCATTGTCACAGTACTTGTACTGTGTTCAATGGCAATAACGTTGAATCTAAACAAATCAAATCTAGAATCTGATCTAATTAAATTTAATCTGATGCTTTCATTTGATGTATTCTTCCAGGTGTTCTCCTCATGCTTGCCTATATTTTGGGCTCTACATTTTCACATCATTCACATGTGTCCTGCCCTTTTAGTTTTGTATAACACACAAAATTTACAAACTATGAGAACAAAGTAAACCCTGAAAATTACAGATATCTAACTTCAGTCATATCATGTTGTGCTAATAAAGTATAACTTCTTATGAATGAGACAGTAGACAAAACACAGCATAGTATTTTATTTGTTCTAGTAAAGGAGGAATTACCCTAAGTGTAATTACACAAATTAAAACATTTTTAATATGCATCTTGTCACGCATGTGCGCTGGTGGATCTCCTCACGGGCTCAATCGAGGTATGTGATAACCTGCTGGGGCAACAGGGGGTGCTGTCGCTAATGTTCTTTTCTCCCAGCAGCACCGAGAAAGCGATGAGTGAGGGCCCTTAGCCCCACCCCTTCTGGTTTGTGCCATATAGGAAGCGTCATTTGCACTAAAAGCGACCCATCGGACGGAGCTCCAATGATCGATTCTTGTTCTATGGCTAAGGAATGAATACTTTGTTGTTTTGCCTGAGAGGCTATTTGTTTCAACGCCAAGATGCATGACTTTTGTTTGGGTATCCTTCAATTAGGGCGCGTAAATAAAGGCGAGCTTCAAAAGGGCGATCTCAATTGGGCGCAGCGAATAAAGGCGTGCGTATATAAAGGCGAGCTTCAAAAGGGCGACCTCAATTAGGCGCAGCGAATTAAGGCAAATGCAACAAAATTATTACAGAAAATTTATTAGATAAAGGCAATGATTGAACGTATAAAAAGACGAAAGATAGAATATTAAAACATTCTTGTTTCGATCTTCGCCACATCTGGAACATGGTTGTGTGTAGATGGTCCCTTGACGAATAATCCATTTTTGGTATGACAGCGAGACGAACATTTTCCAATCCTATATTCAGTGCATTTCCAGATGTGTTTCCCGTTGATAGTTTTCTCCTTTCTGAATGTGTAGCCTTCGACTATGAGTAGATCTGCACCTTTGTTGCTCTTCACATATTCCAGAGCCATTTGAACTAAATTATCTACGAACGCCTTTATTTGCCGCGCTCAGTTGAGGTCGCCCTTTTGAAGCTCGCCTTTATTTACGCGGGCCTTTATTCGCCATGCCCAATTGAGGTCGCCCTTTTGAAGCTCGCCTTTTTGTGCGCGCCCTTATTGAGCAGAGCCCTTTTGTTTGGACTTCTGTTACTAAATGGGATGACCCAGTTGGTGTTCCATGCTTTTCATTTGTGTCGCAACTTGTTATTCCTGCACCCAACCACAACCATTTAATATTTTATATAAATTTTTAATGTATACTTTTTAATTTAATTGCAAAGTACAAGCTGCTCACTGAGCTGTATGTCACTATATAGCTTTGAGTGGTTACATGTGACAAATAAATAAAATCTAAAATGCAATCCTAAAGTATTATAGATGGTTTTCAGTTTTCTGTTATTGGCTTTTAAATGAATACATGAATTTACCTGTTGCTCTTTCTCTTTCAAATGAGCAATGCTGTGCTTGGCAAACTTTTAAATATTGAGTGGATTACAACAGAACACCTAAGATTTCTTAGCCAACATCTCTTCGGGTTTACCAGTTTTTACAATAGCCATTTGGTTTTTAGATGTTTATCAATGATGTTGATTTATACTAAGAGTGCTAAAGTATTTACAGACTCATAGAAGACTGCACTGTTCATATAGTGACATATATTTAGATATATATTGTGGCAGACGGCTGGGGCCCTTGCCCGCTCGGGATGCCTTTATTATGAAAGGACTGGAAGAGAAGCAATACTTCCACCGGAACAAGGGAGGGCAGCCCCCCCTAAACTGCATTGGGGCCACGGGCTTGTAGCTTAGAAGCTTAACCCTGCATTTACCTGTTGCCTGGACAGTACCTCAGCCCTGGAATGCAGCACTTCCTCAACACTTGAAAGTGCTGCCAGAAGATCTGGGTGCACCTGGATTGCTTCTAGGTGTCCATGCAACACTTCCATCACACCTGGAAGTGCTGCTGGATGAATGTCAGGAAGCACCTGGAGCGTTTCCAGCTGCAATATAAAAGGGGCCACCTCACTCCATTCGAGGAGCCAGAGTCAGGAGGTGGAGGACAGATATTGCAAGAGAGGAGTGGAGGCGGCAGAAAAGAGAAAAGGAAGAGAGAGAAAAGGAACTAAGTTATTCGTAGGTGATTTGTGCACTGTGTGATGTATAACAGAAAAAGCAAATTAAAAGCGTGTGTGTTTGCACTTGTGACTCTGTGTCTGTCTGTAGTTGGGTTAATAGTTCACTATATAAGCAGGGCTTCATGGGAGATGGAGCTATCTACAGCCCTGTTGGGATCCGAGGGTGCTGCCAGGGGGTGCTGCAGCTGTTCCTGAGCCCGTGTGGGTGGTTCTTCTGCTACACCTGGAAGTGCAGCTGAAAGTGGGGTAACAAGCACCTGGAGCACTTCCAGGTGACTTATATAGGGTGCCAGCAGAGATTACTCGGTGAGCCAGAGTCAGGAGGAGGGAGACAAAGCTTGCCGAGGAGGAGTGGAGAACAAAGAAAAGAGATTGTAGAAGAAGAGTATTGTGTTGAGTTTGTGCTTTGGGACTGTGTTGTGTACTCGTAGGAATGGGGAAGACATTCTCCACAAGGGAAGAAAATAAAATAAAAAGCTTGTGCTTTTATAAGTGTGCCTCCTGCGTCTGTCTGTGTCCGGTTAAGCGCTGGTATAGTGCCATCTGCTGTCACTATATATATAGTGACCACTTCACGTCTCTGCCACTTGCATTGTGAACAGGGGGGCTGAACGCACCCCAAGGAGATGTGGTCACTCATCTGAAACACCCTTTTAAACGGTGATACAATAGGAAACAAATACAGTTTATTTTTTACCTCCTCTTTGCTCGATCAGCTGCTGCCTTGCTGCTGCCGTGCTGTACAAGATCTTCATCTTGTACCATGCTTTGAACAGCCTGTACAGCAGCTGTCCTGCTCTTTGTGTTTTATTTCCAGCCCCGGACGTGGTTAAATCTTTTGGCACAAAGTCCTGTCTCATGAGACGTGAGTTCTTTATATTTTTTAGTTTATAATTTAAAAATGGAACAAGAATCTTAAAATCTAACAACGTCAAATTAAAGTTTGATAAATTCTGAAAAGAATGATACCAAACATATATATGTAGGTTTTAAAATAAGCCTGATTTAAAGCACGACAAAAAACGTGACATAAAAACGTCACCGTTGCACTTTTTTGCACAGTTAATTGTATTACAATATGGAAGCTTCATTAGGCAACTTGTAAAGATTATAAAGTGCCTGAAGAAGGGGACTAAGCTGCCTCAAAAGCTTGCCTATTGTAATCTGTTCAGTTAGCTCATAAAAGGTATCATTTTGTTTGACTTCTCATTGCAAGAAAATAACTAATATGAAACTATTTAACATACATAAAACCTAGTTCATTGCTTATTCTATCTATCTATCTATCTATCTATCTATCTATCTATCTATCTATCTATCTATCTATCTATCTATCTATCTATCTATCTATCTATCTATCTATCTATCTATCTATCTATCTATCTATTGTTAATGAACAAAATATATTTTGCTAGTGATTGGACTTAAAGTTAACAGAGTACAATACAAACCCTGAATAAAGACATATATCCACATAAATAGAATACAAATTGAGCATATATATTCCACAATACAATACACAAGTGAAGCTCCTAGCATGCACAAAACAGGCTGATTCCAGAGTGATATACTGTAGAGCTAATAGAGTGTCAGCTAATTCCAAAGAAGTACCCAAGGGACGTGGATTTGAAGTGGTGGATGGAAAAAATGTTGCTTTTTCCAGAATGGAATGGATGGGTGGAAGGAACATAGGATGCCCATATGAAGTGTTGGGGCGCTATGCTAGCATGGTTGCCCCGTTTAATTTGTTGTAAATAATAAATAAAACAGGAGCTCAAGGGCGTGAAACAGAACATAAATCACCTATTTTTTGGCTTTATCAAGAACCGCAAGAAGGAATCTCAGAGCTTGGTCCTCAAAGTTGTCCAGGTCCACATGAGACTTTGAAAACTCAGTAGATTTAATAAAAGTATGATTCTAATTAAAAGGAAAGATTTACTTGTTAGTTATCTGAACTTTTGAAATGTGCTATTCATTTGTTCACTTTGAATGAGTATATGGCACATTAAACGCTCTTGAAATTAAACTGTATGAGTACTGTCATCACTAATCTTATCTCTGATAATGAAACTCTTAAACCTTTGTGGCTGGGCACAGGAATGACATGTCACAAAAAATAAAACTTGGGACATTAACTGGGTCATCCTATTTAATTAACTGAAAATGTCCAACAAAAGTAATGCCCCTTGGCATTTATGCTTCTCGTCCCCAGGCTTAATCTAAACAAATTGGTTTGGCTCTAGCCACAGATTCAGGGTCTTTCTGACAGGAGCTCTGTCTGGCAGGTCACTCTGGTTGCAAAAGACGCCTCCATCCAGGAAGCCTGGTTTCTTATATCTGGGGGACTGGAAGGGATGGGGCTAAGTGCCCTCACTGGGTGGTTTCTCGGTGCTGTATGGACATTAGGAGAAGAGAATGTTAGCAACAGCACCCCCTCTCATTCCAGTGGGTTAGTACATACCTCGACTGAGCTTGTGTGGACATCCACCAGAACGCATGCATGACATGTTCCAGTATGGACTTATTGGCCCATTATAAACTCAGTGAACTAATAATAACTGATTAGGGGACAATGTTTTAATTATATTTCACATGAAATCATTTATCAATCTAAAAATCATACATAAAAAAAATGTTCTGTTCACATTTATGCAAACTGAAAACTTATTGGACAGGAACATAAATATAATCCAAAATAAAAAACAGTAAGCAAACACATATGAGCAGAAAGTAAACAGTAATGCATTAAAATATCAGCTTCACTCCAGTGTGAATAATTACAGCTAATTTATCAATAAAACGAATCCATTCTTGCTAATGGTGCATGATTCAAATGCTTCTCTGTCACACATTAGAAAAACTGCTTTTAGGATATTATCAATACTGACACTATAAGTCCAAAAATTATTGGTACAAAAGCTAAGAATTTGTGGAGTGTCCATGTCAGTTCTGCCTGACACAGATCCATGTTATTTACCCATATTTCATTTGGAACTGAACGTTGGATACATTCAAAAAATTGTTCTTGAGATATGTTGCCTTTGCACATTTGCCTTAAGGTGGTTTAATGAATGTGTTTTAGGCTTTTACATGTTTTGTTTCTAATACAATTAATTCAAATCTCTTGGTTGTCACATTAACAGGTTTAATTTATGCTGAAACAAAAGCAACAAATGTTACTTTTTTTCTTGTAGCATACTGCAATTATATAACTATGGAAGATTAATGTTATTCAAAATGAACATGTTGTTAAGCTTTAAATATTTAATTTAGTAAATTCCTTAATTTGCTGAGGACGTTATTAAATGACATATACAATCTCACTTTAAATAATAGTTTGAAAACTGACTAAAAACAGAAAAAATCCTGAAACGTCTCCTGTTATAATTTAATATGTAACCTCACAATCTACAGAACAGAAACCTTCATGCAATAAAATTTAAAAGCTACTGTCCAAGGATCATTCTAGTCAAGCACATAGTTTATTGTTATTGAGTAAAATGCCCTCAGATTAGTGAATCCACACATTACTTGGATTATTTACTCAATAATAAATGTCATCCATCTGCCCACACATTATAAACCCATTTAATCCAGTTACACAACCTTCTATTGTTAGAAAATCCTACAGATACAGTAACTGTCATAAGACTTTGTGTAATATCATAATTACATAATCAAATATATATGATCTTACACCTTCTTTAAATATTTTAGTATTGTATACCTTAGCGGCATGGAAAATTGGAATACAGCAACAATAGTCTTGTTAAAATGCAAAAGTAAGATTGCAGCATCTACAGTGGAAAATGTAATTATGTCAAAGATTCTAAGTTCATCCACAGTTTCCCACTAGACAATACCATGACCTTCTAATCGCCTGTGCCATTTTGCATGTTTTGTAACATTCAAAATCATTAAAATGTTAAAAAAATACAGAGGATTACAGCTACAGTACCTTTTAGATAATTCTTTGTGGTCAGCAAATAGCTGAGTGAATAATGTGACTGGCAACAAAGATAATCTGATTGAATAATGTCAGTGGGCAGGATTTATTCTGTCAATATTCTATAAAGCACTACAGCACATGATTCCCACACTTGTTTGTTGTTAGCTTCCTTTTAAAGTGCATTGATTTTATCAGTTTTCATAATTTTTCTTTTACTATAAAAATACTCATTAAAAAATATTTGGATGATAAAAATACCCATGCCATGCCACTCTTACTATATGCTCTGTTCACTCAATTTGTAATCATGGAACTTTTTGACTATTGCTTTAAATTAAACAAATGGGATGAACTGGAGTGGAATTGGTAGGAATTGTGAATGGAATTTTTAGAGAGGCGTACAAGAATAATTCTATAAATTTATATAGCGCTTGTCTCACTGGTACTGTGAGTGCTGTGCAGAGTGGAGGCAGGACCTCTGTGTTTTTCCCATTTGATTCTGGGGTTTGTCAGGGGTGTGTTCTGCTCCTACTCTGTTCAATGCTTGTATGGACTGGGTGTTGGGCAAAAGTCATGGGGTCCAGCAGCTGTGGGGCATCTGTTGGTGAAGAAAGATTCATGGATCTTGATTTTGCTGACGATGCTGTGATCTTCGCGGAGTCAATGGAGGCTCTGATCGAGACTGAGACTTGAGAGACTGAGCGAGGAGTCTGAGTGTCTGGGCTTGTGAGTGTCCGGGATAAAAACCAAGATCCAGGCCTTTAATGACCTCTTGGGCACAGCCATCAGCTGTGTGTCTGTTTGCGGAGAGAGAGTGTTGACCTTGTCGAGAGGTTTACTTACCTTGGCAGTGACATTCATGTCTCTGGTGACTGTTCCTATGAAGTCAGTAGATGGATTAGCAGAGCATGGGGGGGTCATGAGATCGCAGGAAAGGGGTGTGTGGCACTCCCGATATCTATGCAAAAGGACGAAGGTCCAAGTCTTTAGACTCCTGGTGCTTCCTGTCTTGCTATTTGGTTGCGAGACATGGACGCTATCCAGTGACCTGAGACGAAGACTGGACTGCTTTGGTACTGTGTCTCTCCGGAAAATTTCTTGGCTACCGTTGGTTTTACTTTGTGTCGAATGAGCGGTTGCTCATGGAGTCCCTAATGAGGCACATTACCTGCATTGTTAGGGAGCATCAGTTACGGCACTACGGCCATGTGGCGTGTTTCCCCGAAGGTGATCCAGCTTGTAAGATCCTCATTGTTGAGGACCTGAGTGGCTGGACCAGGCCAGATAGAGGGTCATTTCTGGAGGGTGGGACTGGACCATGTGTCTGCCTGGGGGGTTGTCAACCAGGATCCTGAGTTGTTTCGTCGTGTAGTGGGTGCAGAAATGCACTGTACCAGTCCATGCGCCCCAACTTGACTTGACTTGTCTCACTACTACAAAGCACTTTAGTGAGAGGAGAGCTACATCAACCACCACTAATTTGCAGCATCCACCTCGGTTTTTTACGTCTCATCTGAAGGATGGCTCCATTTGTACAACACAGTGTCCCTGTCACTGCACTGAGGCACAGGAATCCACACGCGGACCACAGTGTAAGCGCCCCCTGCTGGCCTCACCAACACCTTCTCCAGCAGCTACCCAAGCTTTTCCTAGATGATCTCCAATCAAAGTACTGCCCAGGCCCAAACATACTTAGCTTCAGGTTTTCGGAAGTGCAGGTGGTAAGAAATTGAATGAGCAGTGAAACAAGACTGTAAGTACAGAAAGGGAGTGCTTTGCAGAAATGTATGTTGTAATTGTATATTGCCTAATAGTTTTTTTTTTTACATTCACTAGGTTTTTTTGTACTGTATATATACATTCTCATTCTATATATATATTGTGGAGGTTGGCCCAGACACAGACAGGCAGACACGTTCATGTCACCCAACACACATTTATTTTCCATTAAGTACAGTGCTCACAAACCCCACAGTCCCTAAAGTCCTGGCCACACAACACAACTGAAATGCCGTGTATATATATTGTAACGTGTGAGTCACTGTCTTCCACCCCAAAACATGAGGCTGAGTTACAGTACTTTAGCAAAACCAGCTTTATTCCGCTTGAAAGGGGAACAGAACAGTTATTTATTGTAGCGGGATCTACCACTCTCCTATACACAGACACAGCAGTCAGGTAGGGTCATGACCAGGTTAGTGGCCAAGTAATACTATTTCATGCATTTATAATGTTTCTTACATCACCCATCGACGACAGACGCTTATAGCACAATCCTAATCGGCTCAGATTTGGTTCCACGGCGAGCCGCAGCAGCACTTTGAGCCTGCGGTTGCCCCAGCAATGGATAAACAGTCTTCCAGAGATGTGGTAATTGTGCTTTGGGATGCTTTTTGGCATGTTGTCCCTTTGGGGGGAATCCCAAAAGAGTTTAGAAACCTCACAATATATATATTGTCACACACAAGTGCATAGGAGGCAGTCAATGGGCTTAACTTAGGGCAAAACATGGAGTCAGGTGTTGACAAAGTGCACTAATATCTTTTCTTCTTCCTCTACAGATCATCAGAAAGGAAGACCAGCTAAAACACACCAGCTTCCTCATCCCCCTCCAAGCCATGCCCTCCTACTGAGCTCACTTCCACCAGTTCAATCTCAGACATGCCTCTTCCTGCCCACCGCCTGTAAAGACCAGCCAATTCATCTTTCCTAGCAGTTCCATTTTGCACATAGTCCTTTAAGATTACTCACTTGTTTTAATATACGGGGTGGATCCCCAAATCTTCTCTGCTTTTTGTCTCTCTTATTTACTATATATATATTGTGACAGATGGCCAGGAACTCTACACCACCAGGAAACCTGGAGGAAGGACGGACCGGGAGAGCGGCACTATTCTTCCCTGGGCGCCTGGACGGTCCTTTAACCCTGGAGGACAGCGCTTCCGGTACACCAGGAAGTGCTGATGGACCAGGGTTTGTGTACACCCGGAGTGCTTCGGGGTGCAAGGGAAACACTTCCACCACACTGGGGAGTGCTGCCGGAATGTCGTCATCATGCTCCTGGAGCACATTCAGGGCAAGATAAAAGGGTGGAAGAGGACGGAGCTTGTGATAGAGGAGTGGAGGCGGCCAAAAGGAACAAGGACTGAGCTAATTATTGTAAATATTGTAAAAAGGGTGAATAACACGTGTGTGTGTTTTGGATATTCTGGTGTCGTGTCTGTCTGTGGCCGAGCTATGTTTTACAATATATATATATATATATTGTCACACACGCATGCTTAGGGAGGAGCCAATGGGCTCATTGAAGCGTGGGAACTCAAAGAAAGCGGGTTTGGAACAAAGTACTAATACCTCTCTCTTTTATTTAGCAGAAAATCAAGTGAATAAAGTCACCGCCTGGAAGACACGCCGACGATCCTTCCTATACACACATATACATACTACAGTCATAGTTAATCTTAGAGTTGTTGGAATGATCATACCATTAACCTTTTCATTTCAATGTTAAGCAGACAAGCATGTCCATAATGAACTTAACAAACAGGAGGTGATGTTTTACCAGAGAAGGTTGTGTTTTGCAGGGGAGGTTGTGTTTTACTAATAAGATGGATTTCTATGAGGAAGCAACAAAAGGGTATCATCCGAGTGGGGCATATAATATTATTTATCTTGACTTTCAGAAAGCATTTGATAAGGTGCTACATGAGAAGCTGAGCATCAAACTAAAAGAAGTGGGAGTTTAGGGTGTAGTGAGTAGATGGGTGCAGAATTGACTAAAACACAGGACCCAGAGGGTTAGGAAGCCTATCAGAATTGAGTGGTGTTAAAAGCGGTGCCTCTCAGGGGCCAGTGCTGGGGCCACTGCTATATTTATACAGTATATATAAATAATCTGGATAGGAATATAAATAGCAAGATACCTAAGTTTGCAGATGGTAAGAAACTAGGTATGATAGTAGATAATTTAGAATCTGCTGAATTATTAAAGAATTATTGAATCATTAAAGATTGAAAATACTTTTGGCAGAATACATACTTATGTGGAACTGTGGCAGATTCTTAGTGCAAGTTAATGTAAGGTATTACACATTGAAAGTAGAAATTCTAGATCTGAATATGCAACGGGAGGTCTGAATCTTGAAAGTACCCCTTATGAGACGGACATAGAAGTCATAGGGGAATCATCATGATCTGTATCATGACAGTGTACAGAAGCAATCAAGAGGCCTAATAAATTATTATATAGCACAAGTTCTGGAGTACAAGTCAAAGAAGGTTAAGGTTAAGTTTTATAAACCACTGGTGAGGTCATAGCATAGCATAGACATAGCAGCACTAGAAAAAGTACAGAAAAGAGTAACTAGGCAGAATTCAGACCCAAGAAGTATGAGCCATGAGGAAAGATTAAACGAGTTATACCTTTTCATTTTAAACAAACAGAGATTAACTGACATTTAATATTTATAAAACTATGAAAGGAATTAGTACATTGGATCCAGGTTGTTACTTTAAAATAAATTCAATAGGAACATGGGGACACCGTTAGACGCTTGTTAAGGGTAAATATCTCATAATCATTTGAAAAGTTTTTCCTCACACAGTGAACCACAGGCACATGGAATAAATTACCAACTAGTGTGGTGGACATTAGGACTTTAGGAACATTCAGAACTGAAGTTGGTGTTATTTTGGAGAAATGTTTTGGGCTGAATGGCATGTTCTTGTAAAAATGTTTCTGAGGACCTAATATTCTAAAGCCTTGTGACACAGGTATTAAGTCACCTTGGACCCTAGTGCAACTACTCTGTCCAAACTGCCTAAGGTAATGCCACAGCTCACACCTCTGAGAACCTTGATTTGAATCATAGACCAGTCAACTGTCTTTGTACGTTGTCCTTGTGTCAGTGTCTTCTCCAGGCTTCCTCCCACTTTCCAAAAATCATGCTGTTAGACTATATTGTGATTCCAAGCAGGCCTTGAATAAGTGAATTGGATATGTACTTGAGTGTGGACTAAAATCTTATTTAAGCTTTGTGGTTGATAGTTCTGGGCTACCCACTGGCTCTATTTGACCCAACGATGGAATAATGAGTGGACGGATTAACATAAGAATACATTCATGTACGGCATAGCTCAATGAGTCATTTGTTTATCTTATGTTGTGTAGTACTTACTTTAAACATTGTATTTTTTTATTTTCCATGCATATATAGAGAAAACTAAAAAATAGCTTTCCATCTCAATATATTTTTCCTGTGCTGTCCTCTCAATAGCTATTATTTCATTTCTAGGAAATGTCTAGTGTCTAGTTAGCATGATTTAGGTTATCAGAGTTGACTTTATTTATTTCTGCCTGCAGGTCTTGCATTACTTTCCTTGATATGACTGTGATATCCATTGTCATTTTTCAAGGAAACCATTGATAGCAGTTTTTGAAAGTTACTTACAGTAGGCCCAATACATTTTGTAGGTGATTAAGACGTTAAGCACATGAAAGTTTCAAAGATACCCCACAGATATATTGATATGTTGTTTTACTGGAGTTGAGATTGCTTACTTCGACAATTTAAACATAAAATATGTATTTTCGGGGTCCAAAGGTAATTATGTAAATTGCAAAATGAGAGTAGATTAAGAAAAGAGTTAGAGCTGACTGCATCTCTTTACAAGAGCCAGACAATGGAACTGTAACTAATCAAAAATGTTTAAGAAGACAATTTAACTGAATTTGTCTATAACTTCAGTAAAACTACCAGTGTTAAAATGTACAATTTGTCAAAGACATATAAATCGTACATATAAAATGTACAATTTGTCAAAGAAGCATCATTTGAGAAATGCTTTTTCTTTGAAAAACTGACAAATAGCTTCAAAAACTTCCAATTCAAGGATTTTATGTAAACAAAGTAGAAGTTAGAATGAAATATAACGAGACGACAAAGTACACAATGAACAAAAGAAGAAAAGAAAGCCTAACTGCCTCACTCAGCTTGGTTGAACAATCCGTTGGGTTCTAAGTGACTCATGTAGTGGATTCGCCACCTTAACCACTTGCGCCATCTATTGGTGTCAGTCACTGGCCTCTCTACTGTCCTGTCTGTGTGTCTTTGAAAGAGCTCATATCTCGATTCTGAGTTTATATTTAATCATCAAAGCATTTAAAGATGACAAAGGCTTTAATTTGTACCCTATGTTTACAGGTTGTACAACCAAATTAACTGCAGATAAGTAGTAGTAGTAATAATAATAAAAATATTGTTATACCATTCTCAAACATGCTTAATTAAATATATGATTATTAGTGTTTTGGAGCCTTTCTCAACAGCAGTGAGTGAAATAATAATAATACATTTAATAACAAAGTCACCACAAGGTGTTTCACAATGGTAACCATTTTATAAATAAATATAACATAAGTGAAGTTTGAGGAGACAGCAATAACAGAGTTAAAAAGAACTCTTTAGATATAGATAAATAAAACATTAAAAGTCCAGAGAAAATGTTAATGACTGTGACATCGATTAATGTCAGTCTTGAACTTCTTTTAAAAGTAGAACATTGTTGCTGTGGTCCTGATGGTTTGTGCATTCTTGATGTACAGGTAAGGAATAAACAAACAGAACACACGGTCACTTACTGTATAGTATACAGCTTTATCTGTTAAACATTAAACATTTCTTGATGCAAGATATTATTTATTTTTGTCACATTCAGCATTACCAATTGAAGTAAGGGTTTCCAAAAAACAACTGCTTGAGGAGTAAATTGCCTGAATTTTTGCTGTATCATGTTCTGGTACAAATTTTCAGTAAGCGAAACAAGAATACATAATTTTTGCTAAAATGTAGTTAAAGGAAACAGGTCTGGACAGGCTTTTTGAGTGTGCTTCACCTTGCTTATACAGTATCTGCCCTACTTGCACTGAATCTCTCACTCTCTCTGTTCAATATACTAATAAGTGAAACAGTGATGCACTGCCTCTTCATAGTTCCATGAACACCAATATAATTTCTGGCCTCACCACCATCTTTATTTTGCATATTATCCTTGTGTTTGTCTGAGTTTCTTCAGGTACTCTGGATTGCCAAAGACTAGCATGTTAGAGGAATATAAAAAATATAATTTTTGGGTGGCATATGTTTCTTAGGGCGGCACGGTGGCGCAGTGGGTAGCGCTGCTGCCTCGCAGTTGGGAGATCTGGGGACCTGGGTTCGCTTCCCGGTCCTCCCAGCGTGGAGTTTGCATGTTCTCCCCGCGTCTGCGTGGGTTTCCTCCGGGCGCTCCAGTTTCCTCCCACAGTCCAAAGACATGCAGGTTAGGTGGATTGGTGATTCTAAATTGGCCCTAGTGTGTGCTTTGTGTGTGGGTGTGTTTGTGTGTGTCCTGCGGTGGGTTGGCACCCTGCCCGGGATTGGTTCCTGCCTTGTGCCTTGTGTTGGCTGGGATTGGCTCCAGCAGACCCCCGTGACCCTGTGTTCGGATTCAGCGGGTTGGAAAATGGATGGATGGATGGATATGTTTCTTATCACAAGTAGTTTGTAGTGATGGCGCAGAAAGAATTTTAATCTCATGTTTTCTTGCAGAACAGAGATAACAAAGTTTCTGATATAATAAGGGTCTGTATTGACCAAAGTTGAACAACGGCAAACAATATAAAAAAGTCAATGAAAAAATCTCATGTTATTTGTGTTGCATAATTCACATGATTTCAGAACAGACAATCCACCTGAAACTAAGCATGTTTGGGCCCAGTCATTATTTGGATAGGAGACCAACCTGGAAAAAGCTTAGGCTGCTCCTGAAAGAGGTGTTGGTGAGGCCTGCAGGGTGCGCTGACCCTGTGGTTTGAATGTGGATCCTAATGCTTGAGTCCAGAGATAGGGACACTGCACTGTAAAAATGGTGCCATCCTTCGGATGAGATGTAAAAAAAAAACGAGGTCCTGACTCTCTGTGGTCATTAAAGGTCCCTGGGCAACCAAGAGTAAAGTATGTCCTGATGTCCTGGCTAAACTGCCCACCACTGCCTACTCATTCTGGCACCTAATCATCCCCTGTCTCTATCTGGCTAACTATCTCTCACTCCTTTACCATCTAACAGCTAATGTGTGGTGAGCATGCTGGCACAAAATGGCTGCTGTAGCATCATCCAGGTGGATGCTACACATTAGTGGTGATTGAAAAGGCCTCCCACTCTCTGTGTAAACATATTTGAGTAGTGAGAAAAGTGCCACATAAATGTAGAGAATTATTATTATGGCAAGTCATCAAGTTGTATATTCACAATGTCCCAAGTTCATGTTTTTTTACTAAAATATTGTTAAATCGACTACTTCCAGAAAACGCTCTTGTGAACGAAAATGAAATGTACTCAGAAAAGCCCATCTATTGCATCCAAAACTTTGTTATATCCATACTGCACAAAAAACATCACTATGAACTATAGAGACTAGGTTGAGAGCATGCACCTCAGCACTTCAGTAAGATACAAAATATATCATTTTCAGGTAAAGTATAAATAGACAGGATACAATATGTGCATGAATGTGCTATCCAGGAAATATCCTCTAGCTCTATACAACCTTCTACTGACCTATATAAAAATGGATGGGAAGAAATGTATGCATGTCCACAATGCTTTTTTAAATCTGATATTTTTAAAACCTAACTGTTCTTTATTTGCAATAGCTAATTAATTTTGATACAATTTGCCTTTCAAAGAGAAGAATATTTGTATGAAAATTACATAGGAAAGTTTGTCATTTGTAAACATTAGAGAAACAGAAGTAGTGTCATCACTTATTGAATGGAAAATGTATTTATTGAGATCTGCATACACTTTCTGAAAATAAGGAAACGGAAAGAGGATGGATTTTGCCCATGGCTTAAAGCTAAGATCAAAAATACATGAAAAGTGGTTAGCTATAATTGACCTAAAGCTTATAATGACAAGTAAAAGAAAAATTGAAAACAACCAAAGACATTTTTATTTTTTTCTTGCCAGCATCTCTTTATGAAACACTTAATCATCAAGATGTCTCTTGTAACAAAATTAGCCACTGTTTAAGAGAATATAGGACACACCATTTTTTATTACATTAAAGTATTTATGTGTAGTATTATTTAGTATTTAACTTTCTTTTCTTCATATTCATCTTTTCAGCTAAAATCTGAAATGCTTATGTTTAAGGCAAAAATAGTAATTCTGATATTATTGTTCCAGTGTTTATGGAAAGAAATAAAAAATGATTTGGGTAAAAAAAAATAGTCTCTCTTAAAATACACTGTAATCAGCCCCGATATAAATAGCATTTAATAACACTTATATTCTAATAATATCTGCTTATGCGTTTGGCTGACATATTACAGCAGCAAATCAAGAGCTTCTGTTTTATTTACTTAACTATATTGCAAGATAGTCATCTTCTAGTACTGACTACAAATATTAAAAACAAGCATAATTTTAATAACGTTTTAATAGCTAATAGTAATTTACATCAAATAAGGCTGAAATTTATAAATTTTTGAAATTAATATAACACTCATTTAATGTCACTTCAGTTTTCGCATTGGCCTCTAGAGATATGTTAGGGTCCATGTAAGAAAAGCAGTTGTGGCAAGTGGCTGGGGGTGGCACCCAGCCGGGATGCCTGGAAGGACTGGCAGAGGGATTACGCCTCCTCCAGACCATGAGGGGGCGACCGCCCTGGTGGCTTTGGGGACCACGGGAACAGAGCTTAGAAGCTCAACCCTATAGGGGCCCGTGGTCACCACCAGGGGGCGCCCCGATGCCTGGAGAGCCCTGGTACTCAGCACTTCCACAACACTTGGAAGTGCTGGGGGGAAGATGACCAGGGACACCCAGAGTGCTTCCGGGTGCACAGCCGGCACTTCCGCCACACCATGTGATGGCTGGAGTCAGGAGTTTAGAAGACGAAGTCTTGGAGGAGAGGAGTGGAGGCGGACCAGAGAAAGAGGCATTGCACAGAGGCCTGGACTTTGGGGGAGTTTTGGGGTTGTGTGTGCACCTTGTAAATAGTGATTGTGAATAAACGTGTGTTGGGTGATTTAAAACTATGTCTACCTGTCTGTGTCCGGGCTGTGTTCCACAAAGAAAAGATAGGTAAGTTACTGCAGACATCTCCTTAATTATAAGTCAAAGCTGGGAAAGCTATTCTGCTTGTCTTCTATTTACTGTATGTCTGCCAATATGTCCTTGAATGGATGTTCTACTGTTAACACATCATGCTAGTTATTTCTGGGGTTCAATTGGCTCAGGCTCATGCCTGGTTATTCTCAACTCTCTAATTCAATCCAGTTTGTTCCATTTTAGAGATCTTTTCAAAAAAAACGGTTGGTACACATGTAAAGATTTAAACATAAATCAGTGAAAAGTAAGACGCCATAATGAAACATTTGAATAGATAACAGAGTGGTTTAACCATGAGGTGCTATGGAGAGATGGACAAAGAAGCAAAGGGATACTGACCTGGTATTTTGGTAGAGGAGTGTATAGTAATGGCAATGTAACTGAACAGATGCCAGACTACTGCCGAGTGCCAGAGGTGAATACTCATTGAGCACTAAATTGACAGAGAGGTAATGAAGCATGGGCAGAAGGCTCCAACAGTTTATCCAAAATGTCAGGCCTAATAGCTCTTAGTTAAATTCGGCATTGTTGGCAGCCTTTAACAGTGCCCTGTGGTTCAGGAATGCACAAATACCTACGACCACGACAGGGAGGTCTGGTACAATGGTCTCAGGACGTTCAGCTCGAGGACTATCCTGGTTATAACTGCCGGATGGGGTTTAAAGGTCATGCCCAGGGAGGTGAGCTGGGATGAAAGCTCAGCTGGCATTAAGGCACTATAGAGATTGAGAAATTGAGACAGAAGTTGGAAGCTGAGGGGCAAAGAGGTTTTTTTATGCATGTTGTACAGTATTATGAATAGTCACTGAATATACGAGCCACCCATCTTGTAGACTGGGTCCAGGAGCTATATAGCTATTCCATAAAAGGCAGTTACAGTTAACTTTTGTTTTATATATTTGATTTTTTTGTACTTTAATGTTAATAAATTAATTAATTTATTATTGTTTTTTATTTTATATATTAATAATAATAATAATAATTCATTACATTTATATAGTGCTTTTCTCAGTACTCAAAGCGATATCCACACAGGGAGGAACTGGGAAGCGAACCCACAATCTTCCATAGTCTCCTTACTGCAAAGCAGCAGCACTACCACGTTAGAATATAGGAGGGTGAAAATTAAAGAAAAATATATTATGGTAAATTGCACGGAATTCCAGAAATTAGTGCTGCAGCTTTATAGTTTCATATTACTGGGTTCAAATCCAGATTAGAATGTTACATGTTTTTAATGTGTCTGTGTGGAGTTTGTCTCTGTTCTCTGGGTTCCTTTCACATCTCAAAGACACGTACATTACATCAGCTGGCACCTCTAAATGATCCAATTTGGCTGACTGTAGTATTATTATTAGTTGTAGTAGCAGCCAAACTATTACATGTACAGAGTACAGTGATATTCTTACTAGCATGTCTGACCATACAATCTGTTGTCAGTCTCCAGCACTTTGATGATCAAAAATGTATTACAGTAAATGCGGCTGTTAAAAGAATGTAGGAATTCTGAAACACACTTTTTCTAATTCAGGAAGACAAACTGAATAGCAGTGGGCACAAGGCAGAGACCAACAATGGTTGAAGAGGCACCATTCCATCAAAAGGGACAACAACGCACATGTAGACTGAGCCAGTCTAGAATGAGCAGTTAAACCAACATGCATGCTGCTGGCGATTGGGAGGAAAACAAGAATATCTGGAGAAAAACCCTGAAACAGACATGGGGGTATAAACAAAATTCAAACAGATATTGACATTGGTGCAGAATTCAAACCAAGGACACTGGAATCATGAAGTTGTCACACTAACCATTACCCCACCACGTCTGAACCAAGCAGAAATGTCTGAATTTATTACAAAACTGTGTGCAGGTGGTTTTGTGATTGTGGGATGGACTGGTGTGGCTTCTGCCTTTTGCCTAACACTGCTGAAGAAAGTTTCTTGTCCCTTGAAACTCTTTATAAGAGCAGTTGATTTGGGAAAATGACTGTATGCATATATGTGTATAGTGTGGAATATGACCTGGACACAGACAGGCAGACACGTTGTAATCACCCCACACACATTTATTTTGGGCTTTCATATTTACAAAGTCACTACTCACAACCCCAATACTCCTTAGTCCAGGCTAACACAATGCCTTCTCTCTCTCTGTCTTCAGACCACCTCCTTCTCTCCTCCAGAAACCTTGTCCTTCTTCCACCCGACTCAAGTCCATCTCTGAAGGGAGGCGGCCCCTTTAAATAAGCTCCCGGATGTGCTCCAGGCAATCTCCCACCGACACGCCCCAGTGTGGCGGAAGTGCCGGCTGTCTCCCCAGAAGCACTCCGGGTGTCCCTGTTCCACTTTCCCCCAGCACTTCCTGGTGTGGCGGAAGTGCTGAGGTCCAGGGTCCTCCAGGTATTGGGGTCCCCCTGGCGGTGACCACGGGCCCCTACAGAGTCGAGCTTCCCAGCTCTGTACCCGCGGCCCCCATGGCGGTCGCCCCCTCGAGGTCTGGAGAAGGCACAAGCCCTCCTCCGATCTTCTCGGGCGTCCCGGCTGGGTACCACCCCCATCCGGGTAGCACAATAGTTATAGAAGGGATAAAGACAACATAGACAGATAATAACAAAGGAAAACAGACACCTTGACTTCCACAATCACGTTCAGAGTGATTCAAACTAAAGTTGATTTAGACAAACTGTACTACCTGCTCCTGCATGGCTGCTCTACAGCAGACAATAGTAAACAACAGTGTCCTAAATTGTGAAAGAAACATAAGCTGATCTGATGATATGTCTGTCACCATTGGTGTAATCTTGTTTCATAGGCCTGGGTGACTAGATGGGAATGATGAATGCTACAGTTTTAATAGAGACAGATAACTAATTTATGTATGTATCTCTTAATGAGAGCAATGTCTTTATTAGTAGTGCTGTCAGTAATAGAAGATTACATTAAACTCTTATTTGCATGTCCAACTAACATGTAACATGTTGCCACTCTCTGGTGAAATTATAAAAAAGAAAGTATTAAGAAACATGCATTAATTTTATTTAACAGAAACCACAGCAGCTTACATAATGTACTCCTTATCCCTAGTTCCATACCACGTGCTCATATTCGAGATAACCTGACACAGTATGTCATCAAAGTCTTTCTAGATGTTGTCAAGATTTTTGCTTTATATGTGTAGTTATGCCAAAGGATTGGGTATATAGTTTAGACATAAATGCTGAGACTGAGTGGGCATCACTTACACGAGCTGGAAGATCATCTCAAAGTTTGAAAGCTAAATGTTTTAAATCCAATATTATTCATCCAATGGAATATTTGCAAGAAGGGTTATCTTGTGATTGCAGCATTCAGTACATAATGGAATAGTAAGCATCTTGAATTTAACTTTCATTCTCAATTGCCTGTTAAATTTACAATTTCTCATCAAAACCAAAATAAATTGCATATATATATTCTTTTACAAGGCATCTTTGGTGAAGGTGTCTGCTAAAAAAACAATATGTAATTTTCTCTTTAGCATTTCTGACATCTTTTGATAAAACACAGAGTAAGCATATATGGATACATAAATCTTCTTCTTCCCCATTGTTATGTGAGGTCAATGTGCTTGATCAACCTTCCCCAAACAGCTCGGTCCCACATGTCCTTACCAGTCAAGCCCCCTTCCTTCAGATCTTCTTTTACTTTGTCCATACTCCTCTGCCTTGGCCTTCCTTTTTTTCTCTCCCTTGTACTTCCATTCCCATTACTCTTTTGCCCACATATTCATTATCTCTCCTCATCACATGTCCACACCAATTCAACCTCCTTTCCTGTACTTTCTTAGATGTCTCTCCCACTTTTGTTGTACCTCTGATTGTGTTATACTGTCCTTTTTTGTAACTCCACACACCTATCTCAACATTCTCATTTCTGCCACATCTAACTTCTTTTCCTGTGCTCCCTTTACTGCCCATGTCTCAGGTCCATACATCATTGCTGGTCTTACCACTGTCTTAAAAACCTTACCTTTGCCTTAATTCTTCTATCACACAATACTCCTGATACCTTCTTCCAATTGATTTATCCACACAGCAATCTGTGGATTATCTCTAAATCTAGTTTTCCATCTTGTGCTACCACTGATCCTAGAGATTTAAACTTATCCACACTTTTCAATAGGTCTCCCTGCAGACTAACTTCTGAATCCTGATCATCATTAAACTTCATATATTCTGTCTTCTTCCTACATATCTTCAACACTCTATCTCCCAAATCCCTTCTCCATTTTTCCAAGTTCCTCTCCTCTTTCTCTTTTTTGGTGCTGCAAAATACAAAGTCATCAGCAATCTGAACATTCTAAACTATAATAGTGTACACACAGAAGAAACACATAGTAAAATAAGAAGAATGTGGACAGGATCCCAGGAGTCATGTTACATTTTTTTCCCTAGACACTTTAAAATGTCATTTTAATGAAGAGGTCCTACTTTACAGCTTCATATGATGAAACTTACAACTCAAAACTTCAATGTGAAATTACCTAAAATACTTTTTGTAACAACATTGCCCAAGAGCAGCAGTGTCATCTGTCCAAAATTTTAATATACAGTATTTATTTGCGTGTGAATATTCCTATTACGTTTCTTTACTGGAGAACAACAACTAAAGGGTAATATCCCTGCATCGATTTTCCTAATCCACTTATCCAGTACAGGGTCGCAGGACAGCTGGAGCCGATCCCAGCAAGCAAAGAGTGCACGGCAGGAACAACACCTGGGCAACTGAAGGGCGAACACACACAAACACACGCACACACACGCACACACAAGGACCAATTTAGCATTGCCAGTCCACCCAACCGGCACTTCTTTTGACTATGGTAGGAAGCCGGGGTAAATGGAGGAAACCCATGCAAACACGGGGAGAACATCAGAGGAAAATAAATCATGGCAAACTACTCCATGCATGCTCCACATATACAATCACTGGTCTGGGATTTCAAACAGAACTTTTACAGCTGTGAGGCACCCTTACTCATATCATCCTACTGCACTTATTAATTTCACAACATAGACAGCAATCATTAGTGGAAAGGAAATTAGAATGGAATTTCTTGAAAATTGAGAAATACTGTGAATGTAGACATTCTTCAGCAACCAATGTGACATTGTATTATACAAATTTAGCAGTATGTGTAGAATAATTTATGCAAAACTGATTTTTCAGAAATCATTTGTCTGAGCTTATTTCTTTACAGTGAAATGAAGTTAAGCTCTTTTTTACTTTCTTTTCATTAAACATTTAGTATAAAAACTAAGAAATATAAACTAAAAAAAAACATTATTTCAGTTGAAAAATCTTTACTCCTTCTTTCCTCCCACCCAGAGCACATATACATCAATGGATTTCCACTGACCCCATGAACCCACCCACACCTACCCACGCTGTGGAACTTCAGTTGCATGACTAAGGATGATGAAACCAAACTGGAAAATAAAAAAACTGAGAAGACTAAACAGAAAGACAAAAAACAAGTACCCCTTACCAAATCTTTAACCAATTAGTAAAGGATTTTATGGAATTAACTGCCTTTAGCCAAAGATTTTTTTTTCTCTGCATTATTGATTCTTTCAGTGGAGGGCTCCAAGTGGACTAGATTATAAAAAGTTACCTGCCAATGTTGTATTTTTACTGGCCTTTGTGATTTCCATCACAAGGTGAGAACAATTTTAATAGAAAAAGAAAACTCAACAGAAGAACTCTTTCTTATGGAAATAGTTGAAAGAAACAGAGAGCTAACCATCTAATCTGAACAAATGAGTAAGAAGAATAGCTGAGATCAAGCAAAGCTGAGAAAATAAACTGCAAGTGATAAAAAGCAGTTTTCAGTGCATTCCCAAAATTTCTGGAGAAACTGAGTAGAATGACAATATAATAAAAATGGCGCATAAGAAGTGATGATTGGTCATGATGTTGTCTGGTTATGAATTGCTATTGCAGAAGTCATTCACTGATTTTCTTGGAAGATAAAAATACTGTATGTTAAAGTCGTATCAAATGCCTGCATTATAGAATAAAACATCATTAAAGTGGGTTAAACTCATAGGCAGAGGTTTATACAGCATTTACAAAGTGTAACTTTTATTTATTGCCTGGATGCAGCTGTCAGACACCTTGCTAAAAAGCTGCCATTGCCTAGTCTAATGTGCATCCTAAAATATGTGTGATTAAAATCACCACCATCTTTACTTATCCACTGTTTATTGGTAAGTGTCTGCTAATAGCTAAACACAGTATATTTAATTAAAATTTAAAAAAAAGTTATTTCAATCTAACCAAAGTTATTTCATACACTCACTGGATCTCATTGTCTTGAGGTTGTCAGATCAGAAGATTAGGAATCACAGGAGATGTTAGATTGCACTTCCACATGACTTCTCATCACAGTTTCAGATTTCCTATAATACCACAGAAGTATTGTGAGGTTGATGTATTTTGACAGCCAATCAATGTGAAGCATCTTTTTCCTTTCTCCACTCTGTTATGACAAAAACACGACGTTAAATAGACATCTGTGTTGGGTCCCTAATTTTGTTTGTTCAAGCTAGAACACCTGTTTTTCCTTCATTTCTTGTACATTTGATGGTTCTCTTCTCTGTTGTACGAAATGTACTTCAGCCCGAGGGTTCTTTGGTTCTGAGCTCTCACACACCGGAGCTTATCCCAGTGACTTGTGTTTATGACTAGCCACAGAGCTCTATGACAGAGCTGATGCGGATGCCACACAGCATGGCTGGTGGTCATGGGAAACCACCCCAAATGTCCACTACATGTTAAGATTATGTAAAGGAATTCTACAATTGAAAATCGCTGGAAAAGTTTTGTAGTATGATGGAAGTTTTATAAGATTACAGGTATATAAATACTTTTATAGCGCTGTACTCTTTTTTTGGTATGAAACATTCTATTTGACTTAAGTGCAGCGTTTGACACCATTGACCATTCTATTTTACTGCACAGGCTACAAAAATGATGTTGGGGTTTACAGGCACTGTCCTTGCCTGGTTTAGTTCTTGTTTATGAAATCGATTCTAGTATGTGCTGACAGTACTCCATTATTATACATAGAACTGAGATATGGTGTCCCGCAAGACTCAGTACTGGGACCTTTACTGTTTTCACTTCACATGCTTCCACCTGGATCTATCATTGGAAAACATAATGTTAATTTTCACTCATATGCAGATGACACCCATTTATACATTTCTTTATGACCAAATGAAGTTTCTCTGATGTTGTCTTTAATTAGTTGTGTTAGTGAATTAAAGAAGTGGATGGATAAGAACTACTTGTCTTTAAACACCAATACAACAGAGACGTTAATTATTGGAGGCAATGACGATGATCACAACAATATTTTGTCATCATTTAACTCAGTTGGAATCACCATTAATTTTACTGAATCAGCCTGAAATCTAGGAGTTATCTTTGATTCTAACATGTCATTTAATGTGTGTATTACAAAGTTGTCCAAATCATATTTCTTCTATCTATCTTCAGTCATTTTGTAAGTATTTTTATCTATAAATGTACCAGGTGATTTATAGTTATAAATAGTATGGCCAGCAAAATTTAGATTAAATACAAATTTGAATAAAATTTATTTAAGAGTAAATTACACTAGAAGATTTCTCAAAAATAATAAATTGTTTTAGGACATCTGCCAGTCCTTCTAAAATATCTAGAAATACATTTAACGAAACTTTTTTTAGCAAATTTGTGGAAGATGGTGGAATGCTGTGTGTATTACTATGGTCTCTGAACAAGTTATTTTATAAGTCCAGGAAGATTGTTGTTGGAAACATGCATAGAAACAGAATGGGACAAGTGACACACTTCTAGCAACATCTGTGGAACCTTCACGGGCTGAATGGGTTTTTTAAGTTGCTTGAGAAAGAAAGGGTTAGTCTCCCCAAAAGAAAACAATACATGTGTGTTAGTTTTAAAATGTGCCTTTACCTGAATGGGTAACTTTAGGGGAAAATAAATAAATAAATAAATAAAATTATTTATATATACTGTATATACAGTGGTGTGAAAAACTATTTGCCCCCTTCCTGATTTCTTATTCTTTTGCATGTTTGTCACACAAAATGTTTCTGATCATCAAACACATTTAACCATTAGTCAAATATAACACAAGTAAACACAAAATGCAGTTTGTAAATGGTGGTTTTTATTATTTAGGGAGAAAAAAAAATCCAAACCTACATGGCCCTGTGTGAAAAAGTAATTGCCCCCTGAACCTAATAACTGGTTGGGCCACCCTTAGCAGCAATAACTGCAATCAAGCATTTGCGATAACTTGCAATGAGTCTTTTACAGTGCTCTGGAGGAATTTTGGCCCACTCATCTTTGCAAAATTGTTGTAATTCAGCTTTATTTGAGGGTTTTCTAGCATGAACCGCCTTTTTAAGGTCATCGCCATAGCATCTCAATTGGATTCAGGTCAGGATTTTGACTAGGCCACTCCAAAGTCTTCATTTTGTTTTTCTTCAGCCATTCAGAGGTGGATTTGCTGGTGTGTTTTGGGTCATTGTCCTGTTGCAGCACCCAAGATCGCTTCAGCTTGAGTTGACGAACAGATGGCCGGACATTCTCCTTCAGGATTTTTTGGTAGACAGTAGAATTCATGGTTCCATCTATCACAGCAAGCCTTCCAGGTCCTGAAGCAGCAAAACAACCCCAGACCATCACACTACCACCACCATATTTTACTGTTGGTATGATGTTCTTTTTCTGAAATGCTGTGTTCCTTTTACGCCAGATGTAACGGGACATTTGCCTTCCAAAAAGTTCAACTTTTGTCTCATCAGTCCACAAGGTATTTTCCCAAAAGTCTTGGCAATCATTGAGATGTTTCTTAGCAAAATTGAGACGAGCCCTAATGTTCTTTTTGCTTAACAGTGGTTTGCGTCTTGGACATCTGCCATTGCAGGCCGTTTTTGCCCAGTCTCTTTCTTATGGTGGAGTCATGAACACTGACCTTAATTGAGGCAAGTGAGGCCTGCAGTTCTTTAGACGTTGTCCTGGGGTCTTTTGTGACCTCTCGGATGAGTCGTCTCTGCGCTCTTGGGGTAATTTTGGTCGGCCGGCCACTCCTGGGAAGGTTCACCACTGTTCCATGTTTTTGCCATTTGTGGATAATGGCTCTCACTGTGGTTCGCTGGAGTCCCAAAGCTTTAGAAATGGCTTTATAACCTTTACCAGACTGATAGATCTCAATTACTTCTGTTGTCATTTGTTCCTGAATTTCTTTGGATCTTGGCATGATGTCTAGCTTTTGAGGTGCTTTTGGTCTACTTCTCTGTGTCAGGCAGCTCCTATTTCTTGATTGAAACAGGTGTGGCAGTAATCAGGCCTGGGGGTGGCTACGGAAATTGAACTCAGGTGTGATACACCACAGTTAGGTTATTTTTTAACAAGGGGGCAATTACTTTTTCACACAGGGCCATGTAGGTTTGGATTTTTTTTCTCCCTAAATAATAAAAACCATCATTTAAAAACTGCATTTTGTGTTTACTTGTGTTATATTTGACTAATGGTTAAATGTGTTTGATGATCAGAAACATTTTGTGTGACAAACATGCAAAAGAATAAGAAATCAGGAAGGGGGCAAATAGTTTTTCACACCACTGTATATATATATATGTATAATTTTAGGTGGTGTATTCCTTTAAAGCCATTAGATTTAAAACATACATTTTCTTTGACAAGCTTACAGTACATTTCAATAACACATTGTGGAAGATTTTATGCTGCCATTGACTTCTGGAAGGAAATTCAGATGTTTTACTCTAGAGAATATTAGTGTAGAACAGAAATTAGTGTAAAACCAGAGGAAACGCTTTTTGTTCAAAACAATCCATTTCATACACAACATACTGAGATGCGGAAGCTGACACCATACATTTGAACATGTCACTATTAAAGCAATAAATCTGTCTACTATACAAAGTATTTACCATATTCACCATAATTGGCAAGTCATGATCACCCAGGACAAGCCATGTTCTCATCAGTACTTCTAATTTGAGCACACAAAGCATTGTCTGCATCTCAGCATCATGCGGTTTAATGCAAGCTTGTTGAATTTTTGCCCAAGGCCCCAATGTCACAGTGAAGCCGAAGAGTGCTAGTATTCACTTTCATTGCATCCTGCAGGCTTCAGAGGAATTAATGAAAGTTTTCAGTAAGGTAAAAGGAGATGAACTGTGTGGCATGTTGTTGCCACATGAGGATGTTTCAAATGCGCTTGGACCCAAAATAAAAAATAGCCTGTGTCACCTAAACTCACTGCTTACAGCATTACCTGACAGCTAGTTAGATAGATAGATCGATCAATCGATCCAGGGAATATCTTTAATACATCTATAATTCACTGGAATTGTAACATTTCAATACATTCACATTTTCACATGACAGGAACTTTACCTTTCTCCTCATTTACATGGAATCAGTAGGAGAAGACCTGAATAGAATAAACCTTAATTTTTCCTATAGACTGACATTGATGAACATTGAGTTATAATCACACTATATATCCTGTTGAGCAGACGTCTAATAAGCAAGAAGCAGGATGAAAATCATTAGACTGAAAGAAATACAATTTTTCAAGAGAAATTATATGGCCTAGCATCATAATGCTTAAAGGTGTCTTTTCTATAAATGGAAAAAAAAACCTATGCGATTGTATTTAAATATGCAGGCCTATTATGGTTGAACAGGGAGCAATTACTTCAATTAGAGATTACATTGGTCAAGTGTATAAGGCTCTCCCCTTAACCACACAGCATGCAGTACAGTCCATGCATTCATCACCACCTTTAAGTACTTTTATACTAAAGCACAGGCTTTAAAGACATTTTGAATTTTATATTTTGTTATCATTCTCAAAGCCTGACAGTCTTATTTTACTATATGACAGTCTTATATTAAGGCAACCAATTTTAGTTTAACAAATTTCACAATCGTCTTATCATCTTACAAATAAAATAACAACCTAAAAATAAAATGTACTATCTTTAAATAAATTAGAAATCTGAAAAAAGTTAACTTAGGTCTACTGTAAAAAGTAGGCACACTACAGAGATGAAATGATACATTGAATTAGAAGTAAGTGAAACTATAGTAGAATTAGAATAAGTAAGAAAGTATTTGTTACATAAAATCCAAATGAAAGCATATCTGTATAGGAACAATAAACTAAAATGCTGGGGAGAAGAATGTATGATTTGAATGTGTCCACCAATACAGCTCCCCGATCAGAATTCCCTGACAAAAAGAAAATGATATTCTTTAGCCAGTGGTAAAATGAACACAGCACATAATAAGGCATTAAATGTGGAAATATCTGAGTAATATTAAATTAAAATAACGCAATTCTTCATCTATCTGTCCATAGTAAGAACTCACTAATTCAGTACTTGGCTTATGGAAGCCAGGGCCTAACCTCTGCATGTTACTTCTTTCAAAATTGAAGACAGCCTTTAAAGTCTTACATGAATGGCACTATCTTTAAAAGCTTCCTCACTCGCTCTAGTGTTAATCCGGCTACTGCCAAGTCATTTCACTAATACATTTTTAAGCAGGGATGGTGTGGTGCCCCAGTGGTTGGCATTGTTTTTTTTCATGGATCTAGAGTCCCTGCTTTCATCTAATTCGTGGTCATTGCTTGTCCGGAGTTTGCACATTTTCCCTGTCTCTGGTGGGTGTTTCCTGGAGGACATGGATGATAAATTAGTTGGCAGTTCTAAAATTACCCTTTGTGAGTATGGATGCTTGTGTAATTGGTTCCTTTGATGGACTGATTGGTTGCAATCCTGAATTGGATTAAGCAGGTTTGACAATGGTACATATTATGTTTTGTTACGTTTAGGCAGAAAACATGAAGTTTATTAAGGTCTTGTTTTACAGTAAGATGCACCTTCCAAACCTTGTATGTCTAGTGATTTAGTGACAGTATATTGTGGGACTCACAGCTAGCAAATGAAATAAGGTATTGATCTGCAATTTTATTACAGTGGGAAATCTGCTCCACTTTCATCGACAGCAAGTCAATGACTCTGTGTTGGCTGTTGCGGCATAGCTGAAAAAAGAGAACCAGAAAATAATGTGGATGAGAACGATCTGCATTAATTTTGTTCTGCATACAGTATATCATTGTTGGGAATGAAAAAAGAACATGCAATCAATAAGTGCATGAATTCTTTAAATGAGGCATACTCTACCTATATACAGTATATTAAAGTACCCTAATTAATTAACTGTATATATAGCAAATGTTATTTATGATACGTTTAGTGTCTTTAATCTTACAGTCAAACTTTATAGCTTCATAGGTAAAACAATAAAGTGGTTAATTAATAAATCTACACTGGACCACCTATACAGTAGCTGTGTTTATTGTGTTCTCCAAATGACTCTTCTGTATTTGGTGCATCAATATTTATTGTTTTGTGTAATTTCTACAGTCAATCTGTTCTTGCATATATTTATTTGCTTTATTTATTTTTACATCATAAATAAGTCAGACATAGATTATTACATCTTATTCAAATCGCATAAAATATTCCTGTAATTGACAGGGATTTAATTACAGCACTCTGCAAAGACTCCTGAAAAATGCAAGTATCTAATGAACGGCAATTTCTAGAACATTCAATTCACATACCAGAAATGTTTTTGAAAAAGCCCGTTGGATGAAGGTTGGATTTAGATGAGCAATTATTCTATGAAGTTCAGGAAAATCAATTTTATTAAATGAGGCTAATTCACTGTCCAGAATTGCCGAGTTTCAGCAAGATTTGCTTTGTGCAGTGTTATACTTTATTTCACTTCTCTTTAAAAATATTGCAAAAGGCTCATTTTTAGCCTCTGAAGCTTTCAGGATCCATTCTGTTGATTAAACTGGGTTTAAAAAGGCAATTCATCATTTAATAAAATACTCTCAAGTTTCCACATTGTCATTCATAAGTTTAAATAAGACTTTCAAGCTGAACTTCCATGTTGTGTTTCGAGTACTTTAATGGTAGAAGATTTCTTAACAAGTTTTTCATGGCTAATATGATCTTTATCTTAGCATAAACATTTTCACCTTACTATTAACATTGTCAGCTGCCTTAGAATAATCTCTAAATTAACACTTTCTATTAAGAAAATTAGTAAACCTAGAAGCATCTGTGGTATCAAAATAACATCCATCCATCCATCCATCCATTTTCCAACCCGTTGAATCCGAACACAGGGTCACGGGGGTCTGCTGGAGCCAATCCCAGCCAACATGGGGCACAAGGCAGGGAACCAATCCCGGGCAGGGTGCCAACCCAACGCAGGACACCCACAAACACACCAAGCATACACTAGGGCCAATTTAGAATCACCAATCCACCTAACCTGCATGTCTTTGGACTGTGGGAGGAAACCAGAGTGCCCGGAGGAAACCCACGCAGACATGGGGAGAACATGCAAACTCCACGCAGGGAGGACCCGGGAAGCGAACCCGGGTCTCCTAACTGCGAGGCAGCAGCACTACCACTGCGCCACCGTGCCGCCCATCAAAATAACATCCTTTACCAAAATGTTGCTATTTAGTTCTAGTCTCAGAAATTGTTACACCAAATAAGTACAATAACGATCTGAAATGCCAAATTCTAGGATCTATGTTGCATCCCTTTGAATAAAACTAAATGTAATACATGACTCTCCTTGTATGTTCACTAGGCAAAATGATGACTAAGATCAAAAATAATGCAGAAGGCTAATAAACTGTCTAGCTTTGGGTCACACTGATTATTTACATGAAAATTTTTATTTTATTCTCTTAAGGACCACTTATAACTAGGTATTGCAATAGATAAGAAGCCAGAAAATATATTGATAAAAGATATATTGTATTTTTTCAGATGAAAAATAAGTAAAACAGAATGTGACACTCTGTGAATGACTAGAGCAAAATATTCAAAATACACAAAACTAAAGTTACAATTGACTTCCATTCATTACCTAAAAATCTAATTGAAAAGGCCTGTTCTCAAGCCTGTCCCAGATTATCTAGAGGTGTCTGCTTTCAAAAACACTGCTATAGATGAAGATACAACAAAAAGCTTTATCATATCCAAAAAGTATAATATCTATAGTAGACAGAGAGGAATGGTTTGGGAGGTTTGGTAGGGTTCCTACATAATAAAAAGATGTATTTCTTGACATATATTGGAATGCACTGTAAAACATTAAACAAAGGATTTTCATTTTAACAGTTTCAATTCTTCTAGTTAATATAAGATGGAGATATGACCACTTGATGAGGTATTTTTTAACACATTCCCTCAGCTTGCTGAATTTAGATTTAAATAGGTCTGAAATGTTGTGTAATTATAATTCCTAGGTGTGTGAATTGCTGTGAGGTAGTTAATGGAAAATTATCAGATTTTAAATGATGTGCAGGGCTATTCACAAGAAGTAATATGCTTTTATTGAAATTAATCTTGGGCTTTGAAATTTGATGGAAATCCTCAAATACGTTTAGTACAAATGGAAGTAATGAAGGTGCATTAGTAATATAAAACATGAAAAGACACTTTTAGTTGAATGCTTTTCCTTAAAATTTCCGGAATTCCTGATTGTTTACATAGGTCGATGGAGAAAGACTCAAAAACAATGGCAAACCAAACTGGGTAACAAAGAACACCCCATCTGTTTTTTTCTAAAATAAAGAATTTATATTATTTTCTTTTTCATGTTCTGGGCCCTACATTGCTCAAATGATTTAGAGATTTTGAATTTTTCAGCAACAAATAAAGCAGAAAACTAACCTTCAATAAAATACTTCTTTACATTCTCTTCAGACTTAATAAAATTCATAACTATCTTCTTCAGAGCTGCCCCGCTAGGAAGACAGATGCCTTGTAGCTGGAGGAAAGCCAAGACATTAGTGTGAGGGACACTTTTAATCTTTTGACTAGTGTTATTAAGAAAGTGTGTTTTCTTTGAAACTAACCCTGCCCAAAAAGTAAAAGTTAATTTTTTTTTGCCCCATACATCCAAATATTTACTGAAACTTCTGGGATGGAATGAAATACTTTAATCCATTAGACTGTCATGCATACGTGCTATGGGATTGTGTTGGAGGCTCTTTACAAGAATCATAACAGGGGACATATTTGGGTGAGATGCATATACTAACGTCTCTTCCATCCCTTTAATGGAGGAGGAGACCTCAGAAGAGCAGTGATGTTGCTTTCATACCTACGTGGAAGACCTGGTCACAATGAAATATAAGTAACAAAACACCTAGAGGTCTGCGTACATTTATGGAGCTCTGCTGGAGCCCCATCAGTCCACAGAGCAACAGACCCCTAAACCAGAAGGAACAAAGAATCCTGACTTTGTTGCACTCTTTTGAAACAGCACTGGTGCTATTAAAACAGTATGCTTCATGAGACTCCAATTCTTTATGTATGTCTTCTTTCAGTTCCTTACAAGAATTTATTAGCGAATTATTGAGTCTAAACCCAGGTTTGTATAAAGATGTGAATAAGTAGCTCCACATAACTCACAAGGGTCTGTTGCTATAAGGTTTAAATTATGCTGATCTTGTGAAAACATTTCTATGGTAATTGTCTGTCTTTAACAGTTTTTTCTTTACAAAACAGTAGAAAGAGACATGTCCTTTTTCTGTTTGTGGGAATTTTGGTCAGAATCTTACCATCTGTGTTTATTTGTAGGATGGACAATGCGAAGGTTTTTTTATTTTCTTTTATGACAGAAACAAGTGACATCTGACATAGTGTTTTAAGTAAGAGTTTTTCCAATCTGATTTCAGTGAAGTTAGACAGCATTAACAATCCTATTTTAATCTTGTGTTTGTATTAAAATGTTTCTGGATATTCATCTGTGGATATAGTTTTTCTGTTTTGTAGAGATTTTGTAGCATCCAAAGTTTCACAAAGAGTCAAACATTTTTCCAGTTCTATTAAAAATTGGAAATGGTATGTGCTTTGAAAAAAAAATGTTTTTAATGGCTGGGTGTAATAATTACCATGCTTTTTATATGTGTACGAGGTGAGACACAAAAATAACCAGACTGGTAAAAAAAAATATTTACTGATGAATTACAGCATTCTAAACATTGTCACCTTCTATATACTTCCCCTCCGATCTCTACACCGCTCCATACGTATCTTCCATTGATTGAAACAGTACTGAAAGTCTTCTTGCTTGAGGCTCTTCAACAAGCTTGCAATTTTTGTCTTCACTTTATCCATTGAAAAAAAATGTGTTACCTTCAGGTCATTTTTGATTTTCGGGAACAAGTAAAAATCACAGGGAGCTAAATCGGGCGAATAGGGAGGATGATCAAGGACAGGAATGTTTTTGTCCGTCAAAAACTGCTTTACGGAAAAAGAGAAAATTTGCGAGAAATTTGATGTTGATTCGCTGTTCAAATTTTTCCCCCGACTTTATCACGGCAACTCGTGTAGTGATTGTTGTGCAAAGACTGACTGGGCTATTCACATGATTCACGTCTGGCCTACCACCAGACAGTTTTCCAGAAAGGCCCCAAGACCAGTCTGGTTAGTTTTTGTGTCTCAGCTCGTATTCCATTGTGTTTTGTGTTTTTTAGGTGTGGGATTACAGAAGTCTGTTTTTCATTTTAATGCATTTCCACAAAGTTTATTTTTTAAATGTCTTTACTGTTTACGTGATACCTCAAGTAGTGTCACTTGACCAGTCTGGTTGCGTTTCTGACGACAGAACAGTCAAAACACTTGCTGTGCCTCAATGGATACTCTTGCAATTTATAACTCTTAGGGATAGTTATCTTGGATTTCAAGTAGGCCCTAGCATTAGGTTTTAAACTCCTTTTTTTGTCTGTGACTTTTGTTTTCGGTTTTGCCATTTTGATTTTTGTAATAAATCCCTTGAAGTCTCAGTAACAACCACTACCTGTTCATGAATACAATTTTTGTCTAATGTTTTCATCTCTTTGCTTGGTTCTACTCACAGTAATCTCAGAAGTACCTGTGTTTTGTTATACTAGCATCTTAGTAGTGTTTTCCCTATGTGTTTAATAAGAATGATGAGATTCCTGGAATAGTTGTTTCATTTCTGTGTATTGTATAAATGTAATTCAGTTCACAAAGCCAATTTTATATGTACAGATAATTATCTTCTGCATTCATTGTCAGTTTTGGAGCTCTAACTCATTAATTCCTTTGCCCTTTCAGTTTGCAATTTATTTTAGTTGTTATGATCAACACAATAATGCCCACAGCTGGTAAATAAAATTGTCTGACCAGGAGGTGGTAGTACAAATGGGAGCTGGTTGAATGATAGTAAGAAATGTGAAAAGGGTTTGTATACCAATAAGGAAATGATCATTAAAATCAGTATCACAAAGCAAATGCAATGCCAAAGAAACACGTGAATATGTCCTAGAACTAAATTCTTCTTGGTAAAGCCTTTTGCTTCACTAAAGAAAGCTGTCAGCTGAAAAGATTCAGTATGAGGGCAGCCATGTTACTGTGCCACCAAACTTTTAAAGGGGTATCATGATGATGCAACACGTTTCGACTTTGCTATTCACGTGGTGGTAACAGGCACAATTGGTATAAACAAATGTTTTATGTGTTTCTAAGAGTGTTTTTGTAGATATCTCTGGAGAAATGTTCAGTTCAACAAAAATATTAAATTGTGTGGAGTAAATTTAATAAATTTTTAATCTACCAAGAATAATAGAATAATTTAGATTAAATTACCATTGTTAAGTGTTAAAACCAATAATAATAAAACTTAATACCAGCAAAAGTCAACATCAAAAGCTAATGGATATGAATAATGAATAGTAAAATTATTACTTTGTACAGATAAAATGCTTGAATATGCTAACGATTCAATATTCCTCATATTTTTAACACCCTTCCTAGTCCAAGTTTAGTGATAAATTACATTTTCAGTAATTATCTATACTAATATTTAATATTGGAGCCATTTTATAATAACATTATTATTATGTTTCATTATTAACTATAAAATAGCAAAACTGTAAAGAACTAAGATCATATATTTAACCACCTTAAAAAGGATACTGTTGAGTAAGAGTATTAGTACAACTGTGAAATAAAGAGAAAACAGCTTTATAATATATATTCATAATATAAATATAGAGTTAATAATGTCAAAGAATCTAACTGAAACAGTGTTGCTTCTTCGCAGTCTATCAAAATAGAAGTATTACACCAGGGGTTATTTTTCGTACGTGGATTACTCGTTTAGCCGGATGTAATTGTTGACGATTTGGCCTGATCCTAGATCTGTCGGTTTTTCGAAACTCTTGCTGGATGTGTTGTCATAGCAGCACATCCAAATCCTCAAACCTGTTTGGAGCAGGTTTGTTCTTTGTAAACAAGGATTAGCTCACACACTTAATTGGTGTCTGTGCATGGAATTCATTCAGTCATGGCTTCACTGTTCATGAATGAGCAATCAATTGATATCGGTGCACAAATTATAAGAAGAGAATTTCATAGAAGAGAGGGTTTTGCGCAATCGGCAAGACCCTTTATTGCTCCCGGAGGAAATTCTTTTCGAAAGATACCGCTTTAGCCGAGGGGGAATATTGTACTTCAAAAATTTATTACCACCTTATATTCAAAGTCAAACTAGGTGAAGTCGGGCTCTCACAACCACACAGACAGTATGCATTGCTTTGAGGTTTTTTGCAAGCAACACTTTTTTTATATACTGTAGGCAGGGCCGGATTTATATGAAAAGAGGACCTAGGCTATTCCACTTATGAGGCCCTTTCACCTTCCATTTTTAAGTTTGTAAATTACATGAGAGATAATAAAATTTTGCTAACAACTTGAATGTAGGCCCCTCTTGATCTTGAGGCCCTAGGCTGAAGCCTAGTTAGCCTATAGGAAAATCCGGCCCTGACTGTAGGCAATGCGGAAAATCTAAAAGTGCAGTTTGCCAGGCAATTCGTAAAGTCTGGTCGTAGAGTCTGTTTGGCTCTGAAATATTTCCTTTGGGTTTTCATAGTGTTTCCTGGACACCTGCATGTGCAGACAATAAAGGAGGCGTTTCATGCCATTGCAGGTAGGTAACACACAGGCAAAAACACCCACAGTTCCATGAAGAATCTCGCAATCAGCCTAACATTCTCATTACCCAGGATTTCCAAATGTGATTGGGGCACATGGGACTGATCACAGTGGAGTTTGATCAAGCATTATTTAGAAAATGTACCTCTCCTCCTGATGAATAATCAGACACAGTGTCTTCATCAAATATTTGACCTTCGTCAATATCTTGTTGGTCAGACACAAGTTCTAGGGATATGACATTCCCTGCAACTGACCCAACAAAAAAAGAGGGCTATATGGAACATACCTATGGCACACATTGAGGACAAATATATGCAATGACCATCCTTTACTTGAAATGAAGTGACCACTGCATCCTGCCACCGGTTCTGGGGAGGAGCTTCCCCCGTGGAATGCCCTCAGAAACAGGGCGATGGGCATTTTGCTGGATAGCCAACTCTTCTGCAGGGGTTAGGTCTGGACTGCATGGGCCTCCACCTGTTTTTTGCTTGTCTGCCTCCTTATTAGGTTTAAAATTAATGTTTTTGTAGTATATATGATTATTTATGTCAACAATTCTTTAAATAGTTATATACCAATATTTACCAGTTTGAAGTATATTCTTGTACTTCACTTTAACCTGTTCCCATGTTCTCCTTGTGCTCACGTTTGATCTGGAATTGTGACATATTAAATAATAATTAATCTGACACATAGGAAATGAAACGCTGCATTCAGTAACTACAATGCACACTACTTAGCATTTAATTTGTCGGCCACTTTTTGCCAGTTGTCTTTTCTGGTTTGGTCTGCTTTTGCAGTGTTAACCCTTGTGCATATTAAATCTTGAAATTCTTCATGTCCTTCAAATAAAAGGTCCTGCTCCGCTTGTGTGAAAAAAAATGCGCCCGTTTTTTCGTCATTTTGTTACAGCCTATCAAAGACTTGCTGCTCATGTTTTCTAGACTCAATATATATGGGCTTTTCAATCATCTCGGTTGATTAGATCCAGCTCGACTAATCTACTACATGGTTGCGTTTGAAAAACCGACTTATCCTGGATGAGTTTCACCAGCACGAACTCATATAAGATGAGGCATCTGATCTCAGATGATTTAAGCGACGTACAGAAAATACCCCCCAGCTGTGAAGGACAAAACACATAAATATATTTTATTAATAATAGTGTCAGTGATACTGGATAGAGTTTATTTAATACAATTAACATAGTTTTAATATTATTTCTTACTGAAAGTCCTCACAAACTCTTTTTTTAAATAATGTTCTTCTTTTTCTTCCAATAAAAAGAATGTCCTGGTCTATTTCAGTATGGCTGGTCATACTTAATTTATTCTGGAAGATGAGTTTTCAAGGCCTTCTCAGCTTCCTTGTGCAAGATGTATGTTTGATCGCTAATCATCATTTTCTCTCTCGTTGAACATATAAGGCCATAGGATGTTCATGACTTATGTAGGCCCTACATAATACCACTTTAGGATGTTCTTTTTTTGTGCAGTTTTGTTTCTGAAATCAGTTAAAGTACTGACTCAGGTCCCCACATACAGGAGATACCTACATAGAGTATCACCCTGTCACATTTCAGTGAAACACATCTTCTTTGGCAGAGCATGGCATCCTTCTACAGATAATAATAATAATAATAATAATAATAATAATAATAATAATAATAATAATAATAATAATAATAATACATTTTATTTATATAGTGCCTTTACAATGATGAGAATGAAGATGATCAGGAAACCATTGTTGTTGAAAAGTACAAAGATGAAGCATGGCTGTCACCTGGACTCCCACCTAGACTTGCACCTAGTGTAAAACATGTTGCTTGGGCTTCATCTACTAACCTGTGGTGTTGGGCTGTTCAATGTCTACATCTGCTCCACCGGCATCCACTTCCATGCTGAATCAGAATGGCCAAATCAATCAATTTCTGCCAATTTTTTTAGGGCACCATATGTTCTGTACCATGCAAAATTTAAATGCATGATATCCAAAAGGTATCTTAAAAGTGGAAAAAACGATTTTGTAAGATGGGATAGATTGTGTCTGTCTGTGCCAGACAGCCTGATGAGACTAACCATTTATTTATTTAATTAGATTTTGTCTGAACACTTATAGATTTTCTAGTGTGTCTGATTTCCCAGTGATTTATCATGTGATTGAGTTATGCTGTCCTTTATCAGTGCAGACACTTCAAAAGGTTCACACACCAGTCTTTCTTATTATTTCTAACTCTGTAGTTTCCAAGGTCAAGTGTAAGTTTGAGTGATACTGTCTTATAACAGCCTTTCATTACACACATGAACCATTCAGCTCCCTTCACACACAACTGATCTGTGCTGTGGTTTCTTTTTGATTGACAGGCTGCTTCAGTCTCTTTGCTATGGAGAATATCGCTGGGAATCCTCTTTGCTAATAAGTAATAAACAAGATGTTTGTATAGGTGTGGTGTGATGCCCTGGTTGCCAGAAGCCTTGCCTTTTTTTTAGAACCCGGAACATCGATAGTCATGACCTGGATAGACTAGTGCAGTGAGCATACACAAACAGGCAAAGCTGATGCGAAGAGTATGTTGTGAAAATTTTATTAACAACAATCAGTGTCCAAATCCAAGCGCAATGCTGTCTTTTTCTATAAATAATTCGATAATAGCAGTGTCTTTGTGGGGGGTTAAACTCCATAAATAAATAATTCATTAAATACAATAATTTCAGGAATTAAAACACAGTCAGGATTAGTTATTCCAAAACTTGAGAACCAAAACCGCTCACTTACGGGGATGACGGAGATGCTGGCAAGGATGGTCAACTATCTTTGTCTCACATTCCCATCAAGTTCTTAAGTCATTCCCCATTGTTTCCAGGTTTCATCTGACAGGATTCAATGGGACACCGTTGAGTGAATAAGCACTGACCTTTGTTTCCAGGGATTTGAAGAAATTTTAAAGCATAGACACTTTTTATATGAAAGGAATAACTAGAAAGTCAACTATGTAACTGGGCTGGGGGCTTTCCTGGAAAACCGTCTGGAGGTCGGCCAGACGTGAATCATAGAACTATATCCCCTCCTACATGCCCTCTCAAACCGGTATATCCTGTGAATAGCCCAGTCAGTATTTGCACAACAATTGCTACACAAGTTGCCGCCATAATCCATCCATCCATCCATTTTCCAACCCGCTGAATCCAAACACAGGGTCACGGGGGTCTGCTGGAGCCAATCCCCACCAACACAAGGCACAAGGCAGGGAACCAATCCCGGGCAGGGTGCCAACCCACCGCAGGACACACACAAACACACCCACACACCAAGCATGCACTAGGGCCAATTTAGAATCACCAATTCACCTAACCTGCATGTCTTTGGACTGTGGGAGGAAACCCGAGCGCCTGGAGGAAACCCACGCAGACACGGGGAGAACATGCATACTCCACGCAGGGAGGACCCAGGAAGCGAACCCGGGTCTCCTAACTGCAAGGCAGCAGTGCTACCACTGCGCCACCGTGCCGCCCCAATGTCAGGTGAAAAAATCGAACAGCAAATCAACATCAAATTTCTCGTGAATTTTCTCTTTGTACAGACACCTGCGTTATTCAGCCATTAAAGCCAAACTGATACACATACTAAAAGATCCATGCAACAAAGGAATGTTTTCTAAATACTAATAGTAGAATGGCAGAAATTTGCTTTATCATAATGTTGCTTTCCTCATTTTAGTTTCAGTTGATTGGTTGTCCCCTAACTTCACACAAATATGAAAAACAAAAAGATCCTTAATAATTGTTTGTTCTATTTTTTCAGAGCTATTTAAGGGTACTTCATTAGCGTGCACACCACTTCCTTATTGTTATTCTAAAAAGTACCAACTACCTTAGTATTTCAGTTGTCCATCAGTCTATTGTCTGCTCCTGTTTGTTCTAGTTAGGGCTGCAGTGAGTCACCTTAAGATTTACAGTATTAACAATGGGCACATGAGAAGAACCATACATGAAAGGAATGTTATTTTATTAGATGGCAGACTCAACCACACAAGACCACTAAAAGTTTGTCACTCTTTCACGTATTTGGACTAAGGAAGAAACAAGAGTATTCTGAGTGAACCTACTTAAGGACAGAGAGAATAAGCAAACTCCACAAAACTTGCTATGGACAGGATTGTATTGTGCTAAGAGGCAGTAAAGCCAGCTGTTCTAAAATCATGCCATTGCATATTTCTATTAAATATATTAGTAAACTGAAAATGTAACTGAATGTGGCATATTTAACTTTTTCACTAATACTTCATTGAACACTGTAGTGGGCTGGCAACCTGCCTGAGGATTTGTTCCTGCCTTGCGCCTTTTGTTGGCTGGGATTGGCTCCAGCTGACCCCCGTGACCCTGTGTTAGGATATACAGTATAGCAGGTTGGAAAATGACTGACTGTCTTCATTGAACATAAATCCTACTAGCAGTAATACAAATAAGGGTAAAACTCTAGGTAATGAAAAATGCATCTATTACTCCTTTACTGTTATGTAATAAGACATTAACCATCCATCAGTTTTTGTCCCTCTTTAATCCAGTTTAGGGTAACAAGAGGCATGGGGCCTATCCTGATAATTATAGGTGACATAATTGCATAGGTGACATGTTGCACTTCATTGTCTTGTATGCTTTGAGAAGATTTGTCTACCAGCTGAATGTAGTTTGGGGCTCTGTAATTACCCAGAAAATTGTCAACAATGTCTCTGAAGTCTTTCCAGGCAACTTTTTCCGGCCCAACAAACAGATTTTCAAACCGCTTGTCACTCATAACATGTCTGATCTGGGGGCCAACAAAAATGCCCTCTTTGATCTTGCCGTCAGTTATTCTTGGGAACATCTGACTTAAATAACAAAAACCTTCACCTTCCTTGTTCAGTGCGTTCACGAAATTCTTCCTGAGTCCCAGTTTTATGTGAAGAGGAGGCAAAAATATCTTTGCGATTCATGTGTCACATTTTTCTGTCCTGGAACTAACTTTTTACGGACTGGCCAGTTCTGTCGAGAATAGTACGACTCTTTGGCACAGCTGTCCCATTCACAGATGAAACAACAGTACTTTGTATAGCTCAGCTGCAGTCCTAGTAACAGAGCAACGACTTTAAGATCTCCACAGATATTCCAGTTGTACCTGCTATACTGGATGTGCTTCAGCAACAGTTCCATATTCTCATATGTTTCTTTCATGTGTGCTGCATACCCAACAGGTACTGAAGGATAAACGTTGCCATTGTGTAGCAGAACAGCTTTCAGGAGATGCCACTCTTCCGGGTTGTGATCACAACCCAAGGCAGAGAGCAGTCTTTCAATGTCACAACAGAAATAGAGACTGTCGACTTGTGCAAAAAATTTGGTTATATCATGGGGTCAGCCTCGAAACACAGAAATTTTCGTATCTGGTGACAGCAAACACAATTCCTGCAGTCTCGAACCCAGCAGCTCGGCTTTTGCTTTTGACAGACCCAAATCTCTGACCAAATCGTTCAATTCAGACTGTGTTATCAGATGCGGATCACCTGATGAGCACGGTTCAGTACCCTGCATTGCAGTTTATTCATGTGGTTCGTCTAAGGTCCAATCCTCTGGTGGTTTCGGAATTGGAAGACTGTCGTCATGTGGCACTTGTCTCATTGCTGAAGGCAGATTAGGATATTCCATTGACTTCTTGTTTTTGGCAGAGAAACCAGAGACATTAGTCAAACAGAAGTAACAGTCCGTCACATGGTCTTTCTGTTCTCGCCATATCATCGGAACAGAAAACGGCATCGTCTTTCGAGTGCCTCTGAGCCAGGCTGTCAGACTGACAGCACATGTCACACAGCAAATGTGAGGCACCCATTCCTTGTCTTGATCACCAATTTTGCAGCCGAAATACAGATGATAAGCTTTCTTCACAAGAGCAGTCATCCAACATCTCTGAGGCGCAAGTGTATATTCATCACAGATATAGCAGAATGTATCGCGGCTGTTACGACATTGACGAGACATATCGCCCCGACACCAAAACGTCTATATCATCAAGCTTACCTACTGTTATATTGCTACAGATGCTATACTTTACTATACTGATACTATACATACACACTGACTATCTATATTAACCAAATGAGCAGGATCGGTGTATTCAAACCACCTTTATAGAATGCTGAGACAGCGTCAAGCTCGTTCAGACCTGTCCACGCATACCCAGGATCACAACTTCCACAGAACAGCTTCCAGCCAGGCCTGATTCCATGCCTGGACATGCCCAGGCTGCACAAACCGTTGTTGATAAGTCACTTACGGGAGCAAAAATGTTTGAATACAAATATAAGAAAAAATCACGACAAAACTGAAGATTTCTCTGAAACGGTACATGATGGGTAAATTTTGATGTGATATTCGCGATCAGCACCGAAACATCTATGAGAAACACCCAACAGTGTTCAAGAAGCAAAAACATTGTTGTGCAATGTAACACTGGGTGCAATTCAAAAACCAATAACACTTTAATTTAGGTAATCCAAAAATGAATCTATTGCTCATTTTCTCTTGTGTAACAAGACCTTAATGAAGGCTTCTTTTGATGTCTGTAACACTTGCAAAGCATCGGTAAAGTGGCTCTTCATCTCTATGCAGTGTGGCATTTGATATTCTGGTAAAATTACTTGTAAATATGAATGATTCACAGATCTTATATTGAAGTATGCAATATTAGGAGACATATGTCTCACTTAAGCCACCACTGACCGTTTTGAAGTAGAGTTATTTTAGTGGGCTATATTGCACACATGAATAACCACTTTAGTATTATGAAGCCCTTTTTAAGGTCTTGTTACATAAAAGTAAATAGATGCACTAAAGTGTTACCTAAATAATAATAATTTTTCTTCACTTCATTAAATTATACTGTAGAAAAAAATACATGAATGAAATAAAATGCAAGTCTAGTGTAAATTTTAATTTAACAAAAGTTTACCCAGGTTGCAAATCCTGATCTTTTTTTTGTTAGCTTAATAAACTAAAACAATAAAAAAATTCATTGAAAAGCCTATAATTGTTTAAATAATAAAAAGGAAATGAAGGCAATTTCGGTTTATAAATGTTGTGTATGAGCTAATAAAAACAATCCAGTTTTGCTGTGGGTGACATGTAAAAAAATTGTTGTTTCCACTATTATTCTGTGAATGTTATTACTTTTTATTTAAAAAAAAAAAATGTTTTCTGTGCTGCCTGTAATAGGATTATAGTAGACTATTTTATACAGTATTTGCTGTATATACAGTATAGTGCTTAATGTTTGCATTTAATTTATAACATCTAGGGCACGTAATTTATTTTTAGAATTACTAAAATAATATTTAACAGCTGTGGTGGGCTGGTGCCCTGCCCGGGGTTTGTTTCCTGCCTTGCGCCCTGTGTTGGCTGGGATTGGCTCCAGCAGACCCCCATGACCCTGTAATTAGGATATAGCGGCTTGGATAATGGATGGATGGATATTTAACAGAAATTAAAAATTAAAACAGAAATGGTTCTTTTTACACTTTCTTTTGCAGCGTTAATCATCCGTCCATCCATTTTCTTAAATAACTTCTTCATTGCAGAGTCTTTTAATTTTTCACAGCTAGTTCCACAAACATAACACTTTGCAATCGACTTCCATTACAGCAGACTGTCAATCCCTCCACTGATCAGTTCACTACAGCAGCTTTGTCCAGTATGCAGTTGTCATGCACAGATGTCAATCCCCACATCTATGGATACAAGGCATGAAATGAACCGGGTTATGGCAGGTGACACTCCCACACAAGGATACTCATTCAGTGGTCTGTAAATTCCATGATGTTTTCATTCTCTCAGATTCTGTAAGTATTGCTTTGTTTTTCTTTTACTCTTTAAAAAGGTTTCAGCATTTAATTTTTATCAAACAGGCCACCGCTTTAAATGTCTCTAGCATGCAGACTAAAATAAAAAATATAGTGGATTCACAGAAGTAAACATTATTTTTCTCAAATTGTTAGCAAAATTTTATATTTGTATTACACTTTATACTTTGTAGCAGTGCTGCTTAAATTGACATGAGACAGATTCAGGGGGTGCAGGGGTTGCTGGGAAGAAGGATAAATAATCAGTGTCTTTACAAAGGAGCTAAAAAGACACAGATGCAATTGTGATCATCTGTGATTATCTGTTTCTATGCATCACACTCTATTGGATTACAACTACAACCACTTTGGATTACAGTTTCTATCTGAGTGTATGTGCTTGTGTTGTGCCTGCTTGTCTGTGTTATTTCATCTTGGCTGGATATGTCTTCATCTGGGGAGTACTTCCAGTCATGCAAAATCTTCACACAACAACAGGAACCTGGTAAGATTAAATATAGCTTATGGGAAAAGCATAAAGTGCCTCATTAGGGAAAGTGCAAAGGTATCTACACTTGCCTCTCCTGTGACACCTCGCACTTGTATGGGCACCAATAAGAGAGGTAAGGTAGCTTGCACCAAGGTGACATTGGCGCTGGGTTCTACCAAAGCTTTCCCTTGTGGTTTAGAACATGGGACCTCCTGAGGCATGGCACCCCTGTGGAACCCACTAACCCCAATGGCCACCCAGTCCTTCACTTGGGTCCCCAACTTCACCAACTCATTCATCAATTTCACAAAGCCCCCTCCCCCCAAGAGTAGCCACCACCCAAGGGTCACATGCATCAAGGATATGTTGCAATATCTCCTCCTTGTGTATGTTGGGACGCCACTTAATTCAAAGAGAAAGTCCCTAAGACCCTGCAATAGTTTCTGCACAAAGGTCTGGAGCTTCTCTTCCAACAGTAGCCTGGTATTCACTGGAGAGGAACGTATTCAGAATAACAGTGCAAAACTTTGCCCAGTTGTTACAACATTATCTTCTGAGGTCCAGTCATTACGACAAAGGTTTTCATTTACAGTGATCCCTCGCTATATCGCGCTTCGCCTTTCGCGGCTTCACTCCATCGCAGATTTTATATGTAAGCATATTTAAATATATATCGTGGATTTTTTGCTGGTTCGCGGATTTCTGCGGACAATGGGTCTTTTAATTTCTGGTACATGCTTCCTCAGTTGGTTTGCCCAGTTGATTTCATACAAGGGACGCTATTGGCAGATGGCTGAGAAGCTACCCAACTTACTTTTCTCTGTCTCTCTTGCGCTGACTTTCTCTGATCCTGACGTAGGGGGATTGAGCAGGGGGGCTGTTCGCACACCTAGACGATACGGACGCTCGTCTAAAAATGCTGAAAGATTATCTTCACGTTGCTATCTTTTGTGCAGCTGCTTCCTGAAACGACATGCTGCACTTCGCATACTTAAAAGCTCGAAGGGCACATATTGATTTTTGACTGAAAAACAAACTCTGTCTCTCTCTCTCTCTCTCTCTTTCTCCCTGCTCCTAACGGAAGGGGTGTGAGCTGCCGCCCTCAACAGCTTTGTGCCGCGGTGCTTCGCATACTTAAAAGCCAAACAGCCCTATTGATTTGTTTGCTAAAGATTGTTTTCTCTATCTATGTGACATTCTGTGCTCCTGACACACACTCCTTTGAAGAGGAAGATATGTTTGCATTCTTTTAATTGTGAGACAGAACTGTCATCTCTGTCTTGTCATGGAGCACAGTTTAAACTTTTGAAAAAGAGACAAATGTTTGTCTGCAGTGTTTGAATAACGTTCCTGTCTCTCTACAACCTCCTGTGTTTCTGCGCAAATCTGTGACCCAAGCATGACAATATAAAAATAACCATATAAACATATGGTTTCTACTTCGTGGATTTTCTTATTTCGCGGGTGGCTCTGGAACGCAACCCCCGCGATGGAGGAGGGATTACTGTATAGTATAAATGGTTAGAAGTGTGATTTGGGCAACATGATATTCAGTCAAGCGATTATTTTATATAACATCCTTATACAACACCGATTCTACATAAAATACAGAGCAAACCAACACCAATATAAACAAAATTACAGGTTATGTCACAACATGAAATAGAGCACAAGATCATCAATAAACACTAAATTGCATTAAGGAAATCCCCACTGAAAACTACACACCACTGGGGAAGTTTGTCAATCATCTAAATTACAACTTTGAATCGATACTCGTATCAGCTCAAGTGTAAATGTGCCCTTCTGGACTGATCTTAGGCTACCCTTGATCTTTTATGTGGACATCATGAATGTTTATAAAGGATGGCATTGGCATGGGTTACAGAAATGGCTTAGCCCTGGCATTTTAATATTAGGTTGGTTGTGTAATAAAAGCCATTTTAACCGACTGAACGCATGTGTACTTCACATGATGGATTCTAGTAGGGATATTTTTAAAGATGTCAGTGTGGTACCCTGTGTAGTGACAGTTCGCACCATGCTACACTCTGTGCCCTTGTAGATCATGAATCAACGGGATTGACAATAATAGTGTTGGAAGACACAGACATCAGAATATAATTGGTGAAATAAACAAGTATTCTTTATTTACAGTTGCTCCCACAAAATCAGAAAAAAGGTGCAAAAACAAAATCCCAAAATCCAAATCAATAGAGTATCACTAAATCCAGTTTAGTCAAATGTGACACTCACACAAAGGAAAATAAAATAGTAAAAATGCCAAACAATAAATATATAAAAAAGCAAACAATGACCCTCCATTTCTCCTAGTATCAAAATCAGTTAGGGTGGAAAATACATCTATCTATTCAATTAAAATGGATAAATGCTATGTACAAAAACAAGGCACTATGAAAACTGTACACATCCCTTTCCCATTGATTACTACTTTGAATCTCAACTTGCGCGACCCAGATTCAGACAAAATGCCATCCAATAACGGGTCATGACCCATAGTTCAACAACCTATGCTCTAGAGTTACGGAAGGTATGTATGTAAATTTACTAAATTATAACATTTTTCTAAATGAGTTATGAACACCCAAAGAGTAGTAGGTGTCCATTGGGGTTTTTTAAAGGTGAGGAGAAAAACTGATGATTGAGAAACCAAAGGAGAAAAAAAGAAGCATAATCAGGAAGTGAACCAGTGTCAGAAACCAAAAAATCAAGAGGTCAAAATAGAATTGGCAACCAAAAATCGTACTCAAAATAAACAATGTGAAACCTCAGACTGTCTATATGTCCTTACCCCTCACTATCATCAATATTTATACCCAGCATGTCATGCACTGTGATCAGAAATAGTATAGCGACTATAAACAACATTGCAACTGCCATAGATACGAAATGGTGGCACCCACAACTAAGAATTATGTGAAAAAGTGTGGAAATGACACCACTTTTATAATAATAAAAACAGTGAAGAATAATAATAATTACTCAAAGCTTCAAAAAATGAGACAGAGCCCAAGCAAAAAATCATGACAGAAAGACTCAATGTAAGACCAGATCTTGTAAAACTGTTTGGTTAAATCAAATTTCTTAATGACGATATAATCCAAACTGTTAGAATATTTTGTATAAGCATAAGTGGTTATTACAATGGAATTATTGGCAAATTTCAAAATGATTGAAGCTTTTAATGAAGTAGTATCTGTTATAGACCAGTAGTATAGCATGCACCTTAATCAACAAGTGTCACATGTGCTTTTAAAAGCTGTGAAGACAGGCTAGATCTGAGATCGGTTTTAGTGTCTTGCATAATGACAAAGTTGCTTTCCTTTGAACCATCTGTCAATCCATCTGACTCAACCACAGCTGATTCCTGGAAAATGACAGCAAAGCCTGCGACAGTGTCTAGCAGCATTCTAGTCATGTCACAGACAAACCGAACTACCTATTTGTTATGGGTGGGAGTGTGCAGGTCTGATGGATGGGAAAGGGTTGTAATCATCCTGCTGAGGAAAGTCATGCCAGCTAATGAAACTACAAGGCACAAAGGTCTTTTATAAAATTCGTAGTTTTTCTGAGTAGCAGCTTCTTGCAAATCAGTTAGGTTTTCATAAAGGTGAAGGACACGAGTCAATGCATATATTGGAAGAAGGTGTTTTCTGTGCATTCATTGAACAATTATCTGTTGTTTCAACTGTGGAGAACATTTTTGTATTTCCACCTGTATTTACCTATGACATCTATGTTGATTTGTGCACAATAAAAATGGAATAAAATTTTGCCATACATTCCTATTTTGGATTACTAGTGGCATGTTCAGCCAGTCATATACTTTTATACTCTCTTGAACAAACCCACTGAATTAACAAGCTATGTCAAATGGCTGACTCAGGGCTGGTGCACTCTGGACCTCCTGGTGGTAGCAGCAAATGAGAGAACTAAAACAAAACTCAGTGCTGTTATGAATGATGCTGCACATCCTCACTCTGACACACTAACGCTGAGGACTTTTGGTCATTAAATAATTCAGCAGAAGTGTGTCAAGAAACGCTACGGGGCCTAATTTATGCCAACGGTAATATAATGCCTCACTGTGACTGCAGAGTCAGAAATTTTCGTTTCTTTCTTTTTAATTTTTTCTTCCTTTTTAGTCATTCTGGTCTGTGTTCAGACCTGTAGTGTGTGTGTGTGTGTGTGTGTGTGTTTCTGTGCGTGTGTGTGTGTGTGTATGAAAAAGTTTAGGAACCCCTCTTAATTCTTTGGATTTTTGTTTCTCATTGGCTGAGCTTTCAAAGTAGCAACTTCCTTTTAATATATGACATGCCTTATGGAAACAGTAGTATTTCAGCAGTGACATTGAGTTTATTGGATTAACAGAAAATATGCAATATGCATCATAACAAAATTAGACAGGTGCATAAATTTGGGCACCCCAACAGAGATATGACATCAATACTTAGTTGAGCCTCCATTTGCTAATATAACAGCCTCTAGATGCCTCCTATAGCCTTTGATGAGTGTCTGGATTCTGGATGGAGGTATTTTTGACCATTCTTCCATACAAAATCTCTCCAGTTCAGTTAAATTTGATGGCTGCCGACCATGGACTGTGATGGCCATTCCAGAACATTGTACTTCTCCCGCTGCATGAATGCCTTTGTAGATTTCCAGCTGTGTTTTGGGTCATTGTCTTGTTGGAATATCTAACCCCTGCATAACTTCAGCTTTGTGACTGATGCTTGAACATTATCCTGAAGAATTTGTTGATATTGGGTTGAATTCATCTGACCCTCGACTTTAACAAGGGCCCCTGAACTAGCCACACAGCCCCACAGCATGATGGAACTTCCACCAAATTTGACAGTAGGTAGCAGGTGTTTTTCTTGGAATGCGGTGTTCTTCTTCCGCCATACAAAGTGCTTTTTGTTATGACCAAACAACTAAATTTTTGTCTCATCAGTCCAAAGCACTTTGTTCCAAAATGAATCTGGCTTGTCTAAATGAGCATTTGCATACAACAAGCGACTCTGTTTGTGGCGTGAGTGCAGAAAGGGCTTCTTTCTCATCACCCTGCCACACAGATGTTCTTTGTGCAAATTGCACTGAATTATAGAACGATGTACAGATACACCATCTGCAGCAAGATGTTCTTGCAGGTCTTTAGAGGTGATCTGTGGGTTGTCTGTAACCATTCTCACAATCCTGCGCATATGCCGCTCCTGTATTTTTCTTGGCCTGTCAGACCTGCTGGGTTTAACAGCAAGTGTTCCTGTGGCCTTCCATTTCCTGATTACGTTCCTTACAGTTGAACCTGACGGTTTAAACCTCTCAGGTAGCTTTTTGTAGCCTTCCCCTAAACCATGATACTGAACAATCTTTGTTTTCAGATCTTTTGAGAGTTGCTTTGAGGATCCCATGCTGTCACTCTTCAGAGGAGAGTCCAAGGCAGGCACAACTTGCAATTGACCACCTTGAATACCTTTTCTTATGATTGGACACACCTGTCTATGAAGTTCAAGGCTTAACGAGCTAATACAACTAATTTGGTGTTGCAAGTAATCAGCATTGAGCAGTTACATGCATTCAAATCAGCAAAATTACAAGGGGACCCAAATTTTTTGCACAGCCAGTTTTTCACATTTGATTTAATATCATACAACTAAATACTGCTTCACTAAAAATCTTTGTTCGGAAAACACCCTAGTACTCAGATGTTCCTAGGAAATGAAAGACATACCACTGTTATCTTTTTTGTTGAAAGTAGAGTAAATGATTATGCAGGCTGAGAGGGGATCCCAAACTTTTTCATATGACTGTTGTGACAGATGGCCGGGGCCCATGCCTGGCCTGGACACCCCTTCACCACATCTGCCAGGGGGACAAGGGTGGGAAGCCCAGTATCTCCCCCAGGACGCTAGATGGCAGCATCCCTGGGTTGCAGCGGCGCCTCAGAGTCCCCCAGGGTTTCATGGGGGTTGGAGTTCTGTGCAGCTCTGTGGGGTTCTGCAGGCACCGCCAGGGGGTGCTGCAACAAGAGCAGCTGGCCCCTTTTGGGCACTGGTTTCACCTTACCCAGAAGTGCAGCCGGATGACAGCAGTCAACCACATGGAGCACTTTCTGGTGCCTGATAAAAGGGAGTCAGCAACCACTACTCAGCGACCAGAGTCAGGAGGAGGAGGACTAAGCTTGGGAGGAGTGGTGGTAGAAGAGAGAGAGGATAATGCTTTTGTGTTTATTTGTGCTTGGGACTGTGTTGTGGCTGGAAGATGTGCCCTCCAGCTGAAGAAAAATAAAAGATTGTTGGTTTTTACATGTGCCTCCCATGTCCAATCTGTGTTGGGTCAGGTGCAATATAGTGCCTTTCTTACACAAATCCCTATGTGCGTCCAGGTGTCCGTGTGTGGGTCTTCTGATGAAGTGCGCATGCGTGGGGCACGGTGCGATGCGCGATATTACTGTCAGAGAAAGTTAGAGGCGTTTTACGGAAATACAAACCAGTATTACTACGAGAGGAAATTAAAGGTACACAATACAGTGACGCATATTACAGCCACATACAAGCCAGTATTACTGTCAGAGGAGATTAAAGGCATATTACTGACGCGCACGCCTGTATTACCGCCAGAGAAAATTAAAGGTATATTACGGATGTACAAGCCAGTGGACGTACAAGATGGTATCCTTCAATAAGGGCGCGCACAAAAAGGCGAGCCTCAAAAGGGCGACCTCAATTGGGCTGAGCGAATAAAGGCGCGCGTAATTAAAGATCTGCACTTTTGTTGCTCTTCACATATTCCAGAGCCATTTGAACTAAATTATCTACGAACGCCTTTATTCGCCGCGCTCAATTGAGGTTGCCCTTTTGAAGCTCGCCTTTTTGTGCGCGCCCTTATTGAAAACAGCCGTAGAAGACAGTATTACTTTCACAGAAAATTAAAGACACACAATACATGGCGGCAGCCCATGAAGAACGGTGAGCTCAGCAAATAAACATCAACAAAAGAAAGGCTGAAAAAAAGAAAAGAAAAAAGTCCCTTGCCATTTAATATAGACTGTTCCTACTAATGTTTATGCACTACTGTTCTAGCGCCCGTTATTGTAACGGGCTAAATGACTATTATATATATATATATGTATATATATATATATATATATATAGTGGACAGGCAGACACCGAATGTCCCCAAACACACATGTTTATTCTTCTTTTCTCTGCACAACACAATCACAGTGCACTAATCACCAATAATACAGTTCTTTAGACTTCCTTCTGCCGTCTCTGCTCCTCCCTTTGCAAGTTTTGTACCCTTCCTCCCGACTCTTGCTCTCCGAAAGCAGCGAGGCGGCTTCTCTTATAGCACACCCGGAAGTACTCTAGGTGCCCCACAATTAACATCCGGCAGCACTTCCAGGTGTGGCGGAAGTGCTGCATGTGTATGCAGCTACACTTCTGGCAGCACTTCCGGGTGTAGCGGAAGTACTGCAAACCACAGTTCCGGAGCTGTCCAGGTGCCCCCTGGTGGTGGCCCCCATGTAATCCAGGTATGCTGCCCACTTGCGTTCTGGGGAATATACTGCCCCTCTCCCAGTCCTTTCCTTCTCTCTGCGTCCCGGTGGGGCCCTGGACATCTGTCACAATATATACAGTATATGTGTGTGTGTGTGTTTATCTATCTGTTTGTGTATTTATTTATTAAAGAGCTTCTGTACAAAACCAAATTTCCCTGTGGGGACAAATAAAGTTCTATCTATCTATCTATCTATCTATCTATCTATCTATCTATCTATCTATCTATCTATCTATCTATCTATCTATCTATCTATCTATCTATCTATCTATCTATCTATCTATCTATCTATCTATCTATCTATCTATCTAAGCCGTATAACACATACTACTAGAAAAGCCTTTTGTCCATCCGTAATCTCAGGTGATCTGGAAATAAAATGGCCTGACAATTGTACTTTTGCCTTCATGACATCAATTGCTGCACATTTAGAGCTGGGTACGATAATCCTTATATTATTTCGCTTGTGTCCATCCGTGCTCGATATAAACAACGCTTGCCACAAATACTATATCCCTCCGCAACAATAGCGAGGAATCTCTGTTCGTGGCAGAGTTTTGGTCTTAGGCTTATCTTCAAGTCTTTAACTCTTTAATGTGACCAATCATCAACTATGGTATTTGACTGCATATTTTGTTACTTACCGAAACTGCATTATGACACTATCATTTTAAACCTCCTCTTACCTTCACTTCAAGGTAAGCCTCCCGATAAAATGAAAAGGCACCTAGAGCCTAGCTGCGACCAACAGAAACAGTCTCGCCAGCCTGCATACTCACACCAACACACAGAAACAGAAACATCTACATCATGCCAGGCCAACAAGCACAGGCAAAGTGCTTTAAAACAACAAAGACAACGTATGACAAACAACAGAGCGACATTATCCAAAGATCAGCGGCAGCAAGTCTTGCACCCAGACAATGAATGAAAAACCAGTTACATACACAACCTTTCTGAAGAGTAGTGGCAAACTGTCAGACAAAAAGAAACTTTACAATGGAAAAACTTCAGGGATTCCATAACACTGACAACTCAAGACACGATACTCCCTTTATAAAATGGCGCAGGCAATTCCCCATTCGTTTAGCATATTGTATGATTATCACCAAGTCACAGAGACAAACGTTTAATTATGTTGGAGTTTATTTGCCAAGCCCTGTTTTTACCCATGGCCAGTTGTACACTACATTTTCCAAAGTTGCATCGAAACTCGGGTTAAACGTACAAGTACTTGTGGGTTACACACAGGGGAATATTTTCGCTGATAGTAACGTTTATGCAACAAATTCCCTTTTCCAACAATTATTATAGACGTTGGTATACTACATTACCTGACAGCTATACTTCACACATACTGACTTACATGTGTCCTGCATTTCCCTTCTTATCCAATATATTCTGCTAACCTGTTCATGTTACACTTTGTATTGTAAATATTCATGCTGTTGTAAGTGACTATAATAACAATCCCATACTAATCATTGACTATTCTAATATTGAGTCCTCTCACAAGTCCATACTTATTAAAATAATCTCCCTTCTTACTGTAACGTGTGATGTTCTTCTCTCGCTCATCATCATTTCATTAACGCTTTTATTCTTGTGAAATTTTCAGAACCACAATTTGCCAGTTTATAAATAACATGGCTATACCCAATATGAAAATAGAATACCATTAGATAGACACAAAAAATACATAAATTCCAGAGACAAATACCAAATAAAGTAATATTTGAAAACACAAAATGGAAAATAAGACCCAAAAATGACCTATGACAAAAATTAAACAAAAAATCATACCATAACACATTCTGTCCACAAAGGAAGTAAAAACACTGCACTTCCTAGATACACCTCCCAAATGGAGCTTAAATAAAAATGAGAAAAAAATGACGGTTTGGCCATTTTCAACATAAAGGACAGAAGTGAGAAAGAGGAACCCAAATTACCTGTTAAGCATTTAAAAATGGAATAAGATATTGCCATGCAGTCCTCTTTTGGATTACTAGTGTCATATTCAGTCAGTCATATTTTTTTTCACGTAATATGAATAAGGATTAAGCTGTGATACTCTTTGCAAAATAGGTTAGGTTATTTTGTATGACTTTCTCAATTTAGGTTATATGGTGAATAGATCTGGAAAAAAAATCAATGGATTTCTGCCCATGTATTGACAATATTACTGCATGTGCTTTTGAGACCACACTTGGAGTATTCAGTTCTTATTGTAGTTCATGGTACAAAACAGACATTGCTCTTCCAAGTGAATTTGTACACTCAACGGCTGTAACAGGCTAGGAGAATTCAACCTGTTTGGGTACACATGTAGTGGCCTAATCCATACATTTTTAAAATGACTTATGCAGGTCAGGGACTGCCTTCTGTTTCAGGAGCATTGAGTGCCAGGCAGGGACCGATCCTGAACGGGGTGCCAGTTCATCATAGAGTAGAGCCCCACTGAGGGTCATCAAATTTTCCAAAGGCATCAACATAGTTTATCTTACAGAAGTCTTACCAGTAAGTATCCAGTAAGTACTTTACCATTCAACGATTGTGGGAATCTGGAACAAAATACTTTTTTAGCTAAAGTGAAAGACGTGATTTTAAAATGCTTTTGAGTGAAATTTTGAGACAATCAGTCAGTCATTCAGTCAACCTCTAACCTGCTTAGTACTAAACAGGGTCACTGGGGGTTCTGGAACCTATTCCAGCACAGGGTGCAAGGCAGGGAAATACCCTGGACAGGGCGCCAGTGCATAACAGGAATTTTGTGACAACTTAGCTATTACCTACACAGAAGTGATTGATGTTCTGAAGAGCCTCCTCTCATGTTCTTATGACTTACACAGTTCATGAAGAGTACTGTAACAAGAATTCTAGTTTATTCCAAATAATATGGGGATATTTGTTTATGTGTCATCAAATTCACTCAAATTAATTTATTGGCTTCCCATCAATTTGGTGACATAGTCACTGTAATGAAGTTTCTGCCTTGTATGCTTAGGTCTTCCATTTCATTAAAAGCCTCTATTTGTCTATAAGCTCTTCTGATTTGTAATTCACTTTGGATGTGTGTACTAAAAAAAAGAAAGTACAGTAATGTACGTGTCAAGGGTATGCTTCCAGTCATACGAAGACAGATCATTATCAGTATTAATTTCAATCATCTTCTTATCCTTTCCTTCCTGTTTGAGGTTGCAGGATGCCTCACCTAATCCTCGCTAATAAGTAAAATGTAATACAAAAGCATTCATTTACTGTCAGCACACATAAACATGTTTAATCAATTTATCATTTTTTATCGACTGTGAAATGTTTCTCTAAGCTAATGGAGAAAACCAAAACTCAAAGACAGTCCACAGTAAAGGCTGCCATTAGCACCAACTGACACCCAGAAACCCCCCAAAAAACTGAGTGCATTTAAAACATTGCAAAAAATATACTGTTAATGAAGAGATGGTACTATTCATAGAATAAGCCAAAATCTAAAAGTGTTTTCTAAAATCTGGTTAGGAAGATATTTGGATATATATTTGGGTACACATTATCACAAAGAGCAATGCCATTTTTGTTAAGTACTATGTGTTTACTCTTCAAGATCTTTTTCTCTAAGAACTTCTGACTATTAAAAAATATACAGTATTTAGCTTTTAAATTTATTAAGTTTGCAGTTAGCTAAGTGATCATGTTTTTCTCTTGGGTGTAGCAAAGTTGAACACTTTATTACTCAGCTAAATTATTTCCAGTGCTTAAGAGCCTAATAGGGTATTGGAAAAGCCACTGTTAAATAATACACATGACCACTAATAAATATACATTTGTTTTTAATTTTAGCAGCTCAAATGACAGCTTTATGTCCCTTTCAATTAGCAATGTTTCCAAAGCCAAACAAGATCTCTAAGTAGTGTTTATGCATCCTTTCTCTATTTCTGAATAAACAGACTGAGGTGGTTGCAGTTTTGTAACACTATACGTATTCATAAAATCAGTAATCAAAGACACTATTGGATTTTACTTTTAAATTAATGATAAGGAACACCTAATCTCATATTCTTTACCTGTTGCAGTTATAATACTGTAGTTCTTATTCTACATTAGCTTTTGATCACATTATCCATACAGCTGATTAATGAACCGACTTAAACAAATTTTAGGATTGCAGAGAGATACAGAGTTATTGGAAGGCTTTCTCGCACACACAAAATGGGCCACTTTAGATTTGCCAGTTAAATTAGGAAGAACGTTAATATTTAACATTATACATAGTTATTGTCTGTTTTTTCACCTGTATTATTATCATTCTTTAATTTAATATTATTTATTGTATCAGTATGCTGCTGCTGAAGAATGTGAATTTCCCATTGGGATTAATAAAGTATCTATCTATCTATCTATCTATCTATCTATCTATCTATCTATCTATCTATCTATCTATCTATCTATCTATCTATCTATCTATCTATCTATCTATCTATCTATCTATCTATCTATCTATGATAACTGGAGTTTATGAAATAAAGAACAACACAAAACTACAAGAAGGAGCAAAATGGAATTCAAACCCATCCTCCTGCAACAGAGTAATGCTAATCTGGCAGCACCATGCGGCTTTGATCACCTTAGGCCTGTGCGTGTTTCAGCATTGCATTTTTGGGATTGTTTTTTTTTTAATTAGAGAGGTATGAGAGCATGGTAGTAATTGTTGCATCAGAACTCCAGGGATCACACTTCTTCACAGTATGGTCCCTATCTGCATGAAGTGTCCACATTCCCCCCATATTTTTGTAATTTATTGGTACTCTTCCTTCCAAAAGATTTGCATATCAGGGTAATTAGCCTGGCTAAACTGACATAGCGTGGAGGGTTTTGTCACAATGGAGCAGCGTCCTACTACTAATACTGCTACTACTACCTCAGGTTGAACCCAGTGATGACTCCTGTACCTAAGCACTTTATATAATGGATAAATGTGGCATTAGAAATTGATGGACATATGTGTCCATGGCAATAGAAACCTTAGTAATCTGGCCGGTTTGAACAGGAATGCAGTGTATGCTGGTAAATTTAAAACACAAAGCAGTACTTTAGTGTTTTGCATTATTAGACTCTTTATAAGCTTTGAGTCCCAGGATAATAATCTTGAGCTGGGGGTGAGACAAGTGAGCTGAGTGATAATGAAGTACTGTAACATTTTCTTCAATTTGTTTGTTTTTTTTTTTGCAGATAATTTCAAAATGTTTTATAAAAAAGTAAAATGTCAGCATACCCTTCTAGTGGTGACGTGAATCTGTTGCTAAGTGAGCCATGGTGTCCGTTTTTTTGGTTTCTTTTTTGTAATTACATGCATATTGGGAAAGAGGTGAGGGGCAGCTTTGATCGTTTCAAAAACTGACACTTTTCATTGTTGATGGGCATTTCAATTCACTATACTAATTTGATTTTTTAAGTGAATTGGTTCTTTTAGACAGAACTTTATTTGTAGCCAGGGGGAAATTTGTCTTTTTACAGAAGCTCTTTAAATAGATGAATAAATAAATAGATACAGTTAGGTCCATAAATATTTGGACAGAGACGTTTTTCTAATTTTGGTTCTGTACATTACTACAATGAATTTTAAATGAAACAACTCAGATGCAGTTGAAGTGTAGACTTTCAGCTTTAATTCAGTGGGTGAACAAAACGATTACATAAAAATGTGAGGCAACTAAAGCATTTTTTTTAACACAACCCCTTCATTTCAGGGGCTCAAAAGTAATTGGACAAATGAAATAACTGGAAATAAAATGTTCATTTCTAATACTTGGATGAAAACCCTTTGCTGGCAATGACAGCCTGAAGTCTTGAACTCATGGACATCACCAGATGCTGGGTTTCCTCCTTTTTAATGCTCTGCCAGGTCTTTACTGCAGCAGCTTTCAGTTGCTGTTTGTTTGTGGGCCTTTCTGTCTGAAGTTTAGTCTTCAACAAGTGAAATGCATGCTCAATTGGGTTAAGATCAGGTGACTGACTTGGCCATTCAAGAATTTTCCACTTCTTTGCTTTAATAAACTTCTGGGTTGCTTTGGCTGTATGTTTTGGGTCTTTATCCATCTGTATCATGAAACACCGCCCAATCAATTTGACTGCATTTAGCTGGATTTGAGGAGACTCTGAACACCTCAGAATTCATTCGGCTGCTTCTGCTCTGTGTCACATCATCAATAAACACTAGTGTCCCAGTGCCACTGGCAGCCATGCACACCCAAGCCATCACACTGCCTCCACCGTGTTTTACAGATGATGTGGTATGCTTTGGATAATGATCTGTTCCACACGTTCTCCATACATTTTTCTTGCCATCATTCTGGTAGAGGTTGATATTGGTTTCATCTGTCCAAAGAATGTTTTTCCAGAACTGTGCTGGCTTTTTTAGATGTTCTTTAGCAAAGTCCAATCTAGCCTTTCTATTCTTGAGGGTTATGAGTGGCTTGCACCTTGCAGTGCACCCTCTGTATTTACTTTCATGCAGTCTTCTCTTTATGGTAGACTTGGATATCGATACGCCTAACCCCTGGAGAGTGTTGTTCACTTGGTTGGCTGTTGTGAAGGGGTTTCTCTTCACCATAGAAATGATTCTGTGATCATCCACCACTGTTGTCTTCCGTGGACGTCCAGGTCTTTTTGCGTTGCTGAGTTCACCAGCGCTTGCTTTCTTTCTCAGGATGTACCAAACTGTAGATTTTGCCACTCGTAATATTGTAGCAATTTCTTGGATGGGTTTTTTCTGTTTTTGCAGCTTAAGGATGGCTTCTTTCACCTGCATGGAGAGCTCCTTTGACCGCATGTTGTCTGTTCACAGCAAAATCTTCCACATGCAAGCACCACACCTCAAATCAACTCCAGGCCTTTTATCTGCTTAATTGATAATGACATAACGACGGACTTGCCCACACCTGCCCATGAAATAGCTTTTGGGTCAATTGTCCAATAACTTTTGAGTCCCTGAAATGAAGGGATTGTGTTAAAAAAAATGCTTTAGTTGCCTCACATTTTTATGCAATCGTTTTGTTCACCCACTGAATTAAAGCTGAAAGTTTGCACTTCAACTGCATCTGAGTTGTTTCATTTAAAATTCATTGTGGTAATGTACAGAACCAAAATTAGAAAAAAGTTGTCTCTGTCCAAATATTTATGGACCTAACTGTAGATAAGTAAGTAAATGAATAAATATACACACACACTTTGGTCTGAACACATACTGTAATGACTATAAAGTAAGAGCATTCAATGGAAAGAAAACTCCCAGTGCCAGTGAGGTATTATGTAGGTGTATTGCTTTTGGTATAATGAGCCCCCTGTAACCCTTTGCAGTCGTATTTAATTTTCAACGTCACGCTACATTAGTCGTAATTAATTATTGAAAAAACGCCAATAATTACAGCAGTTATTTTTTTCAAGCATGTAGGAATAACACAGGCCACTTTTCTCGACCAGGCGACTGTGCAAATCGGTCAGAAACTTGCAGGGCCACCAGCGGTGGCCTGACGACCTATAGCGCACTTTTTACTAAGGCCAGTTTTCTGGCCTAACGACCACAAAGGGGTAATGTTTCTTGACACACTTCTGCTGAATAATTCTTGGGCTGAAAGTCCTCAGTGTTAATGTGTCAGAGAGAGGATGTGCAACATTGTTCATAATGGCAATCAGTTTTGTTTCAATTCGCTTCTATTTCTTCTACCTCCAGGGGGGTCCAGAGTGCGTTCTATAACTGAGCTTGCCCTTTGAATTAGCTTGTTGATTTGGTGGGCCACCTTTGAAGTGATATTACCAGCCCAACATGCAACAGCATAGAAAGTCATGCTGGCCATCACAGCGTTATAAAAGATATTGATTTATCTGAGTCATTCATATGATTAGAAAGTTCAGTTGGGGGAGGGTATGGGGGCCCTCTGATCACATCACAGTATGTCGACTACGACTAGGTGTTTTAATCCCTTTATAATCAGGACAGCATTGATTTCTTAGGTAGGACTGGAGGTGTCCTCATGGGTGTTCATCTGGCAGTGGTACTGCCTCCAGTACGACACATCATCAGTTGTATACCCCGGGGTCATTGGGTGTTTCGGCCTTTATCACAATACACCCTCGTCCGAGGACGGCCCACCACAGGCTGCTCAGACCTGGGTGTGTGTTGCGCTGGAGGCTCCATGAGCAGCCCATACGGTCTAATTCCGCTTCAGCTACAACCAATGGCTGCTTCTTATGGTGGTATCTGCCAGCTCCTTTATGTACATTATTTTGTATATATTTTGTATAAAACAATTAATTAATACATTCTAATGTAAATGTGCACTTACTGAATTGTACTTGTATGATGAACGATGGAATGACCAATGACAGAGTTTGTCGATGGTAGTTTAGTTCTAACTAGAACAAATCATGAATAAGATGGGTGGGATTTGCAAATGCTATTTAAATAGCAAAACAAAACAGACAGACAGCATCACACATATCCATTAAACGTCTAAATGGAAGAACCTGATGGCACCATGCATGCGGTGTAACACTCCCACTGTGATCTTCTGAATCCATACATTCATTCTTACAAACTGACTCCCATGATTCACTGAAAAGCACCGTTCAAAAAGAATGAATCATTTGCGAATCTCCCATCACAAATTATCATAGGGCCATGTCTCTTTCTCTTCCTGGTAAAGAAATCTCTCTTTGTATTCATTTTGATTGAAAAGGCATAATCTGCAACTAAGAAAAGGAACCAACTGGGAATGTTCATCAGTGTCTTGCTGTTGCTATTGAGATTTCATGAAGGTCAAACCCATCCAGGTTGAATGATTCTGTGTACAGTAATCCCTCCTCCATCGTGGGGGTTGCGTTCCAGAGCCACCCGCGAAATAAGAAAATCCGCGAAGTAGAAACCATATGTTTATATGGTTATTTTTACATTGTCATGCTTGGGTCACAGATTTGCGCCGAAACACAGGAGGTTGTAGAGAGACAGGAACGTTATTCAAACACTGCAAACAAACATTTGTCTCTTTTTCAAAAGTTTAAACTGTGCTCCATGACAAGACAGAGATGACAGTTCCGTCTCACAATTAAAAGAATGCAAACATATCTTCCTCTTCAAAGGAGTGCGCGTCAGGAGATAGAGGAAAGCAAACAAATCAATAGGGCTGTTTGATTTTAAGTATGCGAAGCACCGCCGGTACAAAGCTGTTGAAGGCGGCAGCTCACACCCCCTCCGTCAGGAGCAGACAAAGAGAGAGAGAGAGAGAGAGAGACAGAGAAAAACAAAGTCAAAAATCAATACGTGCCCTTTGAGCTTTTAAGTATGCGAAGCACCGTGCAGCATGTCGCTTCACAAAGCAGCTGCACACAGAAGGTAGCAACGTGAAGATAATCTTTCAGCATTTTTAGACGAGCGTCCGTATCGTCTAGGTGTGTGAACAGCCCCCCTGCTCACACCCCCTACGTCAGGATCAGAGAATGTCAGCGCAAGAGAGAGAGAGAGAAAGTAAGTTGGGTAGCTTCTCAGCCATCTGCCAATAGCGTCCCTTGTATGAAATCAACTGGGCAAACCAACTGAGGAAGCATGTACCAGAAATTAAAAGACCCATTGTCCTCAGAAATCCGCGAACCAGCAAATAATCCGCGATATATATTTAAATATGCTTCCATATAAAATCCACGATAGAGTGAAGCCGCGAAAGGCTAAGCGCGATATAGCGAGGGATCACTGTATCTCATTCATCTTGATGTTATTGGTTCACCATTGTCTAACTGCAGATGCTTAAGAGCTCAAGGGGATGCCTTTGTGTAGTACTCTATTGGCAGTAAATTGGGTTAATGTAAAGCTTTGAAAGTAAAGACAGTCTTGTCAGCCAGTAGCCTACCATAGAGGTTTTTGGGTAAAAAACTTGCTGTGAGGTATAGCATGGATAGTGAGACAGGTAAGAGGTTTCAGGTAACATTTACATAGTTGGTTTTAATATTTCTTCCTATCCTACACTTACAAAAGAATTTAAGAGTTTAGTTATTAACTTTAATGTTATGTACTTGCCATAGGTGATCTAATAACATGAATGAACACCAACAAGGTCTCTTCATTTATCTGTCTGTTTTCTGAATCTGCTGACCTATTTCTTCTGGTCCAATTCAATAAATACACTAAAAAATCTCTGCTGACAACAGTTTCTTTTCTCTTTTATTGTGTATCTGCATTAAGTTAAACGTATTCATAGCAACTGACTGCTGAATAACATGCCATATGGTAATGTGAATCACTGCGGAATTAATGGGCAGTGTTATTATGTGTTTGAGCATATAATGCATTTTGAACTAACCATTATGTGTTATTTTGCTTTAGTTTTAAACATTGCATGATTTTTACGCTTGGAATTTTTTTCAGAATTTACAAGTTTGTATCTTTACAGGAATCTGAATAATGTTGTGAAATTTCCTAAGTGCTTATAACTTGAAAAGTAGGTTCAATTTGATTCACATATAATATATAGGTTGTCAGCAAAAAAGACCTGTTACTCAAAAATTGTTGTAAATTATAGTTATTGAAACAGTCTTTGTACCAGTGCTGAAGTGAAAATTTAAGTACATGTGGCAAAGTTTGAAGAGAAGGCAGTTGGCCTGTGCAATGACTATTGCTGTTCCTAACATTTTGTAGTTGAAAATGGTTTGTTTTTGATCTGATGTACTTGAATTTTATAAAATGTGTTTAGTGTAAAATCAATATCATAATATTTTGTAATTGTGTTATATGTGTATAACAGCTACTGGCTGCTTGATTAATAAAAAAGAAATTGTAAATAACAGAATAGAACCCATTATCTTTGTCATAGACAGGCCTGAATACAGGGAGTTTAATTTTAAATACCAGTAACAGGTACAGTTAAGGCTACTTGGGTGACTTACAGTGTGTGTGTGGAGGATTACTGAGCTTCTTAAATAACTTCAGAGCAGAAGAAGAGGATCAGTTGAAGCAGTCCCGGGTTTGTAAAACTACTGAGGAGTCTTTTTTATTTTACATTTGTAATTTTGGTGAACAGTCTTCTATAGTGGCTTATCACCGAGGTTATAAGATCAGTGAGGTATGTAATTTCTGGCCTTGAAAACCAAGTGTTGACCTCTGCATATTTTTGATCACATTTTATGCCAACATTAAAACTCCTATATCGCCTGAAGAGTTTGCAAGAGACATTTATTGGGGACACATGTTTTGTTTGTATTTGCGATTGTATGTACCACATCTGTATAAATATTTCAGTCTAGTCAGAATTATTATTATTATTATTATTATTGTATTCTTTTAAATATAATTATTATTTGTATTTAAATTCTTTAATATTTTTAGATTTGGTTTTTGGACTACTCTTTGTGATTTTTTTTTGTTTATGCAAATGGTATAGCAACAGATACTTAACACATGATTAATGGAATGGGTCTGATTTCAGCAAGAGTTACCGTGAATGTCTGTATGTCATCGCCCATATTTATCAAGTGTCTCAGAATTATTCCAAGGAACTGCACTAAACGTCTGACTATTTGTCCTACCCTAGAGTAGTAGGACATGAGAAGTAGTTATATAGCGCCCTAAACCTACTCCCAGCAAGGAGTAGGAGTTCACTTTTAAGAATGAATGATGTCACGATTTTTCAGCACTCTGAGCCACAAAATGGCACTCATAAAGGCATTTTGTAGTTTTCTTGGATCTCATGATGACATTTTGTAGTTTTCCGATAATAACGTTTAGGCTTCACCATAAAGATGATAATAACAATAATCAGGATATAATAAAACACTAATGTCTGCGTGTCCAGTCCTTCTGAGTGGTCTGATTGGTCAGTTTGGCTGTGGTGTGATTTGTCAGTTTGACTTTGGTGACGTGACGAAAGAGGAAGTGCGAATCTGCGACATACAAGGAGGAATAAAGGCATATGAGGCATACTAAGAGAGTCTCCTTCAAAGACAGCAAGTATAAAACTGGACATAAGGTGGGAAAGGCACCATAACAATAATGTGTCTGAGAAATAGGATTTATGGAAACATGCTTGAGAGAGGGAGCGCCGGTGAAGAGGTGTTCTCAAACACAAATACAGAGAAAAGATGCCAACTATACAAGTAAGGCAAGAGATAGCATGGCTAATGATAATAATAATACTCAAAGTAGTAGAAGAAGAAAAAGAATGAAAACATAATAAGCTAGGATATTACAATAAGGTGCATATTAATTGTTACGACTTTACAACAACATCAAGAATACTACTGTAGTAGCCAATATATTAGCATGAAGGTAGATGAAGCTGGATGACTGACTGACAGCTCTGCATTCCACAAAATCCTGTAACATTCTGAACGTGTTAAACTTTATAGGCTTGGGAAAGTTCAAGTCCTAAGATGCTGGATAAGTAGAGCCTTGTAGAAGGTAAAGAATAGTCATGGCGATAGATAGAAAAGTTATGTAACACTGGAATATGATCAGGAACACAGAAAAAAGAACATGACTTCAGAAACAGCACGGGAATAGATGTGGTTAGTTTCCACAACTGTTACTTTATGTGACATTTCCCATGACCATAATATCGGGGAGGTAGTTCTTCTGAAAGTATGGTCATTGAGCATTTATCTATACTAATAAAAGGCAAAGCCCTCACTGACTGACTGACTGACTGACTGATTCACTCATCACTAATTCTACAACTTCCCGTGTAGGTAGAAGGCTGAAATTTGGCAGGCTCATTCCTTACAGCTTACTTACAAAAGTTAGGCAGGTTTCATTTCGAAATTCTACTCGTATTGGTCATAACTGGAACCTGTTTTTTGTCCATATAGTCTAATGGAGGAGGCGGAGTCACGTATCACGTCATCACGTATTACGCCTCCTACGTAATCACGTGAAGTGAAAACAAGGAAGAGATTTACAGCACGAGTCAAACGCGGGAACGAAGGTAAATGATGTTAATTGTTGAGTGTCTTAATACTGTGTAAGCATACATATTAACAGATGTGCAATTAAACGTGTGCATTTACGGGGTGATTTCTCAGGTTTAAAAGCTCGCCTTTTATTAAAAAGGTAAATGCTGTTTTCATTCTGAAGGGCACAAACCACGTTAGATTACATGCTGAAGAGTAAGCTCAGCACACAGCTTGGTCATATTACAACCGGAAGGGTGAACTGACAATATGATATACAAAGAGATCCTTAAGAAATAATTATTGATTCATTTTCCCTCAGTTTAAAAAGGTTTACTTTTCTTCTTAATAAAAATTTTAAAGCGGTACTTCGCCGCTGCGAAGCGCGGGTATTTTGATATATATCAAAATATATCGCGTCATCACGCCTCCCATGTAAGCACGTGAACTGACCCGCTGCCGTTTGCAATGCCATATTCGCGAGATACAAGTTTAATGAGAAGACACGAGGTATAAACGACAGTTTGGATCACTTTGTGACAGAGTTAAAATTGCTGTGGACAGAAACTTTTAACTGCCGGATCTTAGCTAACATTAAATAAACCCGTGGACATCGCAACATCAGACAAGACAGCGGCTCACGTGAACTGACTGAACGCAGCAGGAGTGATCACTTCAATGAATCAAACCTATTCAAAAAACACATTTCACAATTGATAAGGTACGAAAACAATAGATAGATAGATAGATAGATAGATAGATAGATAGATAGATAGATAGATAGATAGATAGATAGATAGATAGATAGATACTTTATTAATCCCAATGGGAAATTCACAATATGAAACCGATTGTGGATTTCCGTGCAGCCACTGAAACTTTGTGACGGCACAAGACTTCAGGTCATGTGTCTGCAAAAGAACCTCATTCAGGCAACTATTTTTACTGGCGGTGGCTCAGGGGAGAGAGTTTTTATTCCTCGCATCCCCGTTATACCCTCTGATCTCCAATTTCTATTCAAACGCCTCCAATTTACACTAAGGCTCTGCTTAGCAATAACAATTAATAAGTCTCCGTTGTTGAGTGTCTTTTAATACTGTGTAAGCATTGATATTAACACGTGCAATTAAACGTGTGCATTTACAGGGTGATTTCTCAGGCTTAAACGCTCGCCTTTTATTAAAAAGGTGAATGCAAACTGTTTTCATTCTGAAGGGCACAAACCACGTTAGATTTCATGCTCAAGAGTAAGCTCAGCACACATCTTGGTCATATTAGAACTGGAAGGGCGAACTGACAACATGGTATACAAAGAGATCCTTAAGAAATAATTATTGATTCATTTTCCCTCAGTTTAAAAAGGTTTACTTTTCTTCTTAATAAAAATTTTAAAGCAGTACTTCGCCGCTGCCAAGCGCGGGTATTTTGATATATATCAAAATATATCGCGTCATCACGCCTCCCATGTAAGCACGTGAACTGACCCGCTGCCGTTTGCAATGCCATATTCGCGAGATACAAGTTTAATGAGAAGACACGAGGTATAAACGACAGTTTGGATCACTTTGTGACAGAGTTAAAATTGCTGTAGCGAGAAACTTTTAACTGCCGGGTCTTAGCTAACATTAAATAAACCCCTGGACATCACAACATCACATAAGAGATCGGCTCACGTGAAGTGACTCAACGCAGCAGGAGTGATTACTTCGATGAATCAAACCTGTTCAAAAAACACATTACACAATTGATAAGGTACGAAAACAATATGAAACCGATTGTGGATTTCCGTACAGCCACTGAAACTTTGTGACGGCACGAGACTTCAGGTCACGTGTCTCCAAAAGGACCTCATTCAGGCAACTATTTTTACTGGCGGTGGCTCAGGGGAGAGAGTTTTTATTCCTCGCATCCCCGTTATACCCTCTGATCTCCCATTTCAATTCAAACGCCTCCAATTTTCACTAAGGCTCTGCTTAGCAATGACAATTAATAAGTCTCAGGGACAGACCCTACAAAAGGTTGGCATTGATTTGAGGCAGGACTGCTTTTCACATGGCCAACTGTACGTTGCATGCTCAACAGTAAGCTCAGCACACAGCTTCGTCATATTACAACCAGAGGGGAGAACTGACAACGTACTATACAAATAGATCCATAACAAATAATTATTGATTCATTTTCCCTCAGTTTAAAAAGGTTTACTTTTTTTCTTAATAAAAATTTTAAAGCTGTACTTCGCCACTGCGAAGCGTGGGTATTTTGATATATATCAAAATATATCGCGTCATCACGCCTCCCATGTAAGCACGTGAACTGACCCGCTGCCCTTTGCAATGCCATATTCGCGAGATACAAGTTTAATGAGAAGACACGAGGTATAAACGACAGTTTGGATCACTTTGTGACTGAGTTAAAATTGCTGTAGCGAGAAACTTTTAACTGCCGGGTCTTAGCTAACATTAAATAAACCCGTGGACATCGCAACATCACACAAGAGAGCGGCTCACGTGAACTGACTGAACGCAGCAGGAGTGATCACTTCAATGAATCAAACCTGTTCAAAAAACACATTACCTAATTGCTAACGTAAGAAAACAATATGAAACCGATTGTGGATTTGCGTACAGCCACTGAAACTTTGTGACGGCACGAGACTTTAGGTCACGTGTCTGCAAAAGAACCTCATTCAGGCAACTATTTTAACTGGCGGTGGCACAGGGGAGAGAGTTTTTATTCCTCGCATCCTCGTTATACCCTCTGATCTCCCATTTCAATTCAAACGCCTCCAATTTCCACTAAGGCTCTGCTTCGCAATGACAATTAATAAGTCTCAGGGACAGACCCTACAAAAGGTTCACATTCATTTGATATATATATATATATATATATATATATATATATATATATACATATATATGTCAATGTATGTATGTATATATGTATGTCTAGATAATTGTAGATATGTATATATATGTGTATATATGTGTAGATATGTATATATATATATTTGTATATATATGTAGATATGTATATGTATATATATATATATATATATATATATATATATATATATATATATATATATATATATGTATATATGTGTATATGTACATATATGTATATATGTTTATGTGTGTGTGTGTATATTATATATATATATATATATATATATATATATATATATATTACAGCAACACTGATAAAAGTGACAACACAATTACATATATATATATATGTAGATATGTATATATATATATCTGTCAATGTATTTTTGTATGTATGTCTAAATATAAATGTAGATATGTATATATATGTAGATGTGTATATATATATATATATGTGGATATGTGTATATATGTAGATATGTAAATATATATGTATATATATGTGTCTGTGTATATATATATATATATATATATATATATATATATATATATATATATGTGTGTGTCTGTGTGTGTATCTATGTATGTATGTGTGTATATATATGTATGTGTGTGTATCTGTATCTATGTATGTGTATATGTACATATGTGTGTATGTATGTGTGTATATATATATATATATATGTTGATATATATATATATATATGTGGATGTGTATATGTATATATATATGTAGATATGTGTATATGTAGATATGTATATATGTATATATATGTTTATGTGTGTGTGTGTGTATAGCAACACTCATAACAATGACAACACAATTACATTGACAATCATGTTGCATTATTTTTAAAATATTTCCTTTTCTTTTTCATAACCTCTTTAACACACTACTTCTCCGCTGCGAAGCGCGGGTATTTTGCTATATATATATATATATGTCAATATGTATGTATATATGTATGTCTATATATATATATATATATATGTAGATATGTATATATATATGTGTATATATATATGTAGATATGTAAATATATATATGTATATATATGTGTCTGTGTGTGTATATATATATATGTATGTATGTATGTATGTGTGTATATATATATGTATGTGTATGTATGTATGTGTATGTGTATGTGTGTATATGTATGTGTATATATATATTGATATGTGTATATATATATGTATATATATGTGTATGTGTATCTGTATATATATTTATATATATATATGTGTCTATATGTAGATATGTGTATATGTAGATATGTATATATATGTATATGTATATGTTTATATGTGTATGTATATATATATATATATGACAGCAAAACTCATAACAATGACAACACAATTACATTGACAATCATGTTATGTTATTTTTCAAATGTTTCCTTTTCTTTTTCATAATCTCTTTAACACTCTACTTCTCCGCTGTGAAGCGCGGGTATTTTGCTAGTTGTTAAATAAATGGAACGGTTATTGGGCTTAACTGTCATTTGGTGTGCATATCTGACTTTCTGTCTTGGCAGTCTCTACAATACAGTTTGCATCCATGACCACCTGTGCGTTGAAACTATGATATCACTTGCAATTCATAAATTCATGCTCTTCCACACTGTGCACAATGATCTTTATGTATGTACAATCAAACACAACAACAAGAACTTCAAGAAAACCAGTAATTTGCATGAATGCAACATGGTTCAACATTGCTGCACATGGAATGATAGGGAAATGTGTAAATCTGTGCATTACTTTACACGTTGTAAGGGCTGTCAAAGTTTCAGCTTTCCCAGGATAAGAATGCTGATCTGTGCCTGAACGCCATCTTCTTACAGATCCTAGCAAGTTAGGACTGCTCATGAACTCTCCTAAATCCTGGTGAAGTTAGGAGTAGTTTCCTAAATTATGAAAATTAATAAAATGCTTTTATTATTACTCCTAAGAGTAGCATGAAATTTACATCGCTGTGAGAGTTTTGAGTCAGTTAGGACTGTTTTCCTACAATAAGACGCTTGATAAATACGGGCACTGATCCGTTACAGTAGTATGATCCAGGCAGCAATCTTTAACACAATTCAAAACACTTCATTGTTTTTCGTACATGAAGTCAAGATGAACTTCCCCAGTTAAGGTGCCTGATGGATTTCAAAATGTTACCTTATATATGTCAAATTGGATGCATTTGGTAAGTTTGAAGGCTTTTCTTTCACATTTCCTCTGGGGTCCTATACAGTAGCGTAGCGTGGGTGTCAGCCGCCCGGGGCGGAGGAAAATTCCGCCGCCCCCTTATTTAGGTATGGTTCAAATTTTTATAAGATATTATTATTATTTATTGTGAAATTTTGCCGCCCCCTAAAAGTGCCGCCTGGGGCGGGCCGCCCCTGCCGCCCCCCACTACGCTATGCCACTGGTCCTATAGATCACCAATGGTAGCTGCTGAGGGAGATGCTTTTATAATTGATACTCCTTTAAAAACACAAGGACAAATTAAGGTATACCAAGACTGTTTAGAAATAAATTTGACTTTCTGAACTTATCCTTTAACCCTTTTAAAACTTTATTGCAAAATGGATATCAGGATGTGTATTTTTATTGTAAATTCTTTTATTTAAACAAAATAGCAATTTTGTTACTGGAACTGAATGAAAAAGCCTTTTAAAGAGAATGGTTTAAGTACCAACATAAGAATCCAGAAAAATTATGGAAATACCATTGTAACCACCATCTTAATTTATAATACAGTATAGAAAAATCATGCATGACTAGTTTTTAAGAATGGATACTATTTTTATTGCTTTTAATTGAAATATGTCACATCCCATGTCACAAGCACAATAAAAGAAATACTGATATGGTATATCTTTTGAAGCCATCAGCTTATATGCTATTGTTCCCTTTTAAGTAAAGTTCAGGAAGATCAGAGCCCACCATTACTCTGTATCAATTAAACAATAAATCCTGGTGAAACCTTTTCTTGTAAATGCCTTTTTCAAGCATCCCCCAATCCATCGTCTCCAAAAACAAAAACTGCCTCCTTGTAGAGGGGTCCGTTATCTTGCTTTACCATTTTTTACCATTCACGTGTGAAATTCCATATCAAATTGTACATTGTACAATGGGGGAGTTCTTTATGTAGTAAAATTAATTAAAATATTTCATATTAAACTACTTAATTGCTTAATATTCATATAGCTAAAGAAATACAATGTGCATATATGTATAATGCATATATTTACTTATGATAGGTGGGCAGAATAATATTTTATTTGAGACCCTCTGAAAAAAGACTCCACTAATATATAGCATAAGTAAGGGTAATAAATAACACTAGTAAAGATATCCTGAAAAAAAATAAATAAAGTTTGAAGTGATATTTTTACTGCCTGTCCTCTCTAGAATTGCTGTTGCTATTGGTTAATACACTTTTCGTCTTTCTTTCCCCAGTTATCAAGAGTAAGAATCAGGGTGTACAAATCACTCTGAAGTGCATTTTCTTTTTAAAGTGTCTATATGTTTTATAGAAAATATAGCAAACACGGATAGAAAAGAGAATTTTACCATTTAAAGAAGTTAAGGAATGCCTGGAAAATATCTTTAATGGATGAACTGCCCCTTTGAAAACAGAACGTATGATCGCCATACCAATTATCCAATCAATAAGTGGGAAGGTTTCTAATGGGAACAGAGTAAAGCAGAGGCACTTAATCTGAAAGGCTTGCGGACTTCCTGTGCCCAGCTACAAAATGTTTGACAGACGTTAAAATCTCAGATGGAACAAAATTCTGAAAGAAAAGGAGAAACTAAGATCTGCAGTTGCGGTGTCCATCTTAACTGCACTGCACTCTCTTGAATTGCTTCTTACAAGACTGCATATTGAAATAGTTCAACATGTATATTTTCCATTTTTACTCAATTAGAGGTATTTAGTCCCTAAAGAAACAATTTGGAATTCTGGCGGTTGCTGGCACTTGATTCAGTTATTCACCTTAAAGCAGCTTTCCTACCTAGAATGTTTAAATCCTACCTCAAAGTGTTTCTGTCTTCTTATGCTTATCTTGCGCTCCACACATCAAGACACTAAACACATCAACATACTTCAGCTTGGAAGAATCACACATTCTGTATCCTTACCTCTTCCTCCTTTATTGCAGACAAAATGCTATTTAAGTGCTTTTTTCTGGTTTGTCCCAAAGCATTTCCAGTCCTCTCTGAAATGAGTTGTTTTTTTTTTGCTGGACCACCTCTAGTTCTTTCTGGCAGAGATTGTCAGCTAATTTATTTTTAATGCTTTAATTATTGACTGTCCTCTTTTAGCATTAATATTTATTACTTGCTTAACTTTTATGTTTTTGGTTTATTTTTCATTTGCACTATATACTTATACATTTTTCATGCTTGCATGATTTTAATTCATTTGCCCTTTAAGGTGCCTCAAGGCGATTTTTAGATTCAAGGCACAATATGATAGGAAGAATTGACTGAGTGATTACTGTACAAACAGCATGGAATTCTAGTTCCCTATTACTACTGCATAAAGATTACCTTATAATCATCAAACAGTATGCTGTTACAGCTGTGCCCAATTAGCAGCAACATAACATTTAACTTTCATATAATTTTAGAGCAATTACTTAAATAAACATGTTTTAGGTCATAAATATTTGCAGCATTGTCTTTGTTTCCAATGGTGCTTCACAGATTTTTCCAAGAACTGATAAGATGAATATGCTAGTCAGAGTAAATGACTGGGCTTAGTCTCAAGTGCCCCATTCTAAGACCACAAAGCCATTTAAAGTGCAGCGCTAGCAGTGTTTCCTAAGGTGGTCAACATCAGACATATTTTCATGCTCAGATCAGGATCAGATAGATATATTAAGAAGAACAAGTGTCTCAGATATGATTTGAAATGGCTGAAACAAAGGGCAGTGAACAACAAATATACAAGCTCCCTGTGGGACTCAACATGTCACCTGCTAAATTCTAGAAAAATCTAAGCAACTGTCTTTTGTTCTTCTAATTTTATAGTTTTGTTATATAAAAACCTGAGGTTAATTTAGTAAATATAAAAACAGGCTTATTGAAGTACAGAATTAAGCCACAATCACCCTTTTCTAGACTAATTGTGGATTCTTCCTAATCAATAGTAAGTGACCATGTTGAGATCCAGACCAGACATGCAGACAGTGAAATATGATGAACAGTGAATAGCAAAAGAATAACCCTGCAAATATAAAGGCAATAACCAGATGTATGATCTACTTGATATTTTTCAGCAGCTATGCAGCCATGACATCTGTTGTTTTTTACTCTCTTCTTTCCATTATCAAAATTTGCTCAGTCTCCTCATATGAAAACATTCTTAAAATAGAGTTAAGAATTTCCAAGACTTCATCACCTGTTCTGCACTTTTTCACAACAGAACTGGGAATTTGGGATACACAATTCAAGGACACCATTGCAGTACAGAACTCTAAATTGCAGCCAGAATATAAAATGCGAGTGAAAAGCTAAGCCTAATTTTGTAAAAACAGGTTTGCCCCATCTTTCTTATAAGCCAAAAAATCAGAATCTAAAGATGTCATTGAAAGAATCAGAGCTTGGGGGGCACTGTAGAAACCAGAGAATATAATTACCACTGTACCGTCTGGCACTGTAACAGTTGATTTGTACTTTTTACTATTTATTTATTTATTTACTTATGATTTTATCTCTTTGCTTTTTTAATAATTTGTAACAATTTTTATTGATGTGTTTGGGATACTAGACACCTGAATTTTCCTGAGGGGATAAATACAGTATCTATCTATCTATCTATCTATCTATCTATCTATCTATCTATCTATCTATCTATCTATCTATCTATCTATCTATCTATCTATCTATCTATCTATCTATCTAAGCCGTATAACACACACTACTAGAAAAGCCTTTTGTCCATCAGTAATCTCAGGTGATCTGCTAATAAAATGGCCTGACAATTGTACTTTTGCCTTCATGACATCAATTGCTGCACATTTAGAGCTGGGTACGATAACAATCCTTATATTATATCGCTTGTGTCCATCCGTGCTCGATATAAACTACGCTTGCCACAAATACTATATCTCTCCGCAACAATAGCGAGGAATCTCTGTTCCTGGCAGAGTTTTGGTCTTAGGCTTATCTTCAAGTCTTTAACTCTTTAATGTGACCAATTATCAACTATGGTATTTGACTGCATATTTTGTTACTTACCGAAACTGCATTATGACACTATCATTTTAAACCTCCTCTTACCTTCACTTCAAGGTAAGCCTCCCGATAAAATGAAAAGGCACATAGAGCCTAGCTGCGACCAACAGAAACAGTCTTGCCAGCCTGCATACTCACACCAACACACAGAAACAGAAACATCTACATCATGCCAGGCCAACAAGCACAGGCAAAGTGCTTTAAAACAACAAAGACAACGTATGACAAACAACAGAGCGACATTATCCAAAGATCAGCGGCAGCAAGTCTTGCACCCAGACAGTGAATGAAAAACCAGTTACATACACAACCTTTCTGAAGAGTAGTGACAAACTGTCAGACAAAAAGAAACTTTACAATGGAAAAACTACAGGGATTCCATAACACTGACAACTCAAAACACGATATTCCCTTTATATAATGGCACAGGCAATTCCCCATTCGTTTAGCATATTGTATGACTATCACCAAGTCACAGAGACAAACGTTTAAGTACGTTGGAGTTTATTTGCCAAGCCCTGTTTTTACCCATGGCCAGTTGTACACTACATTTTCCAAAGTTGCATCGAAACTCGGGTTAAACGTACAGGTACTTGTGGGTTACACACAGGGGAATATTTTTGCTGACAGTAACGTTTATGCAACAAATTCCCTTTTCCAACCTGACAGCTACACTTCACACATACTGACTTACATGTGTCCTGCATTTCCCTTCTTATCCAATATGTTCTGCTAACCTGTTCATGTTACACTTTGTATTGTAAATATTCATGCTGTTGTAAGTGACTATAATAACAATCCCATACTAATCATTGACTATTCTAATATTGAGTCCTCTCACAAGTCAATACTTATTAAAATAATCTCCTTTCTTACTGTAACGTGTGATGGTCTTCTCTCGCTCATCATCATTTCATTAACGCTTTTATTCTTGTGAAATTTTCAGAACCACAATTTGCCAGTTTATAAATAACATGGCTATACCCAATATGAAAATAGAATACCATTAGATAGACACAAAAATTACATAAATTCCAGAGACAAATACCAAATAAAGTAATATTTGAAAACACAAAATGGAAAATAAGACCCAAAAATTACCTATGACAAAAATTAAACAAAAAATCATACCATAACATATTCCATCCACAAAGGAAGTAAGAACACTGAACTTCCTAGATACACCTCCCAAATGGAGCTTAAATAGAAATTACAAAAAATGATGGTTTGGCCATTTTCAATATAAAGGACAGAGGTGAGAAAGAGGAACCCAAATTACCTGTTAAGCGTTTAAACAAAAGAGGACCTCCACCAACAGTGGCAGATTTCGGAATGCAGAGCACAGGACACCTGCTTCAAAAATTCAAGAAGGTTAATTACAAACTAAGTTGATTGATCCATTAAGGGTGACATTTTTGATAGTTAAGGGCTGCACTATTTGTAAAAGTCCACAGAGAGTGCAACTGAACTTTTTTTGTTTTTTTGTTATTACCAGTTTTTTTATTTTGTTAAAATTGTTATTACTAATTTTTCCCATTTTGTTTGGTGACATCACCAGGTTAGCATTTTACTTTCCAGAAATCGTCATTTTGTGCTTATTGTTCATGGCTATATTCATGATGATGAATAATCCAAACAAAATCTCTTGAGGTGAACTTTGCTGTTTTTGGTTAGGAACATTTTTTGAAGTGTGGCATGGTGGTGCAGTGGTAGTGCTTCTGCCATATAGTTAAGTGACCAGGTTTCATGTCCCAAGTCCTCCCTGTGTGGACTTTGCTTGTTCTCTCCATGTCTGCATGGGTTTCCTCCGGGTGCTTTGGTTTCCTCCCACTATCCAAAGATAGGTGATACTAAATTGCCCCTAGTGTGGGGTTGGCATGTGTGTGTTTGCTCTGTGATGGACTGTGCCCTCTATAGGGTTTGTTCCTGCCTTGTGCCTTATGGATGCTAGGATATGCCTGGTTTTTGGAATAATAATCACTTACAGCCTTCCAGTATATCATATTTCCTTTTTGTTGACATCTGTTTGATGTTTGTCTGAAAAAAGACTACAGTAATCCCTCCTCCATCGCGGGGGTTGCGTTCCAGAGCCACCCGCGAAATAGGAAAATCCGCGAAGTAGAAACCATATGTTTATATGGTTATTTTTAGAATGTCATGCTTGGGTCACAGATTTGCGCAGAAACACAGGAGGTTGTAGAGAGACAGGAACGTTATTCAAACACTACAAACAAACATTTGTCTCTTTTTCAAAAGTTTAAACTGTGCTCCATGACAAGACAGAGATGACAGTTCTGTCTCACAATTAAAAGAATGCAAACATATCTTCCTTTTCAAAGGAGTGCAAAGCAAGCAGTCAAAAAAAAAATCAATAGGGCTTTTTGGCTTTTAAGTATGCGAAGCACCGCCGGTACAAAGCTGTTGAAGGCGGCAGCTCACACCCCCCTCTATCAGGAGCAGGAAGAGAGAGAGAGCCACAGAAAAACAAATAAAGTCAAAAATCAATACGTGCCCTTTGAGCTTTTAAGTATGCGAAGCTCCGTGCAGCATGTCCTTCAGGAAGCAGCTGCACACAGCCCCCCTGCTCACACCCCCCAGGTCAGCGAGAGAGAGAGAGAGAGAGAGAGAGAGAGAGAGAGAGAGAGAGAGAGAAAGTAAGCCGGGTAGCTTCTCAGCCATCTGCCAATAGCGTCCCTTGTATGAAATCAACTGGGCAAACCAACTGAGGAAGCAAGTACCAGAAATTAAAAGACCCATTGTCCGCAGAAACCCGCGAAGCAGCGAAAAATCCGCGATATATATTTAAATATGCTTACATATAAAATCCGCGATGGAGTGAAGCCGCGAAAGGCGAAGCGCGATATAGCGAGGGATCACTGTATACAAATTTAACAGAAAAGCCACCCCAGCTGGTAGCTGAATCTTGGTCAAGAGCTTGACGGCAGCAGAGCAAAGTATTATTCAGTTGACATCTAAATGCTGTTGGTTACTTTTGACAGCACTTTTGGGGTAATACTACAATGACACTATTTATAATGAAAGGCCAATACACTTGAGACACAAATTTTGTGTTCTACCTCAGTGTAAATTGAAAATAAAAATCAATCTCAATTAAGAAAATGTAAGCTATCTAATTACAAGAGGTCTGCTCAAAGAGTGCTGGCAATATTCAATAACCACCTCCTTACGATGCTAGCTGAAAAACAGGAACCCCCAGAACCTTGCCAACAGTAAGGGTCTTCAACGTCAGTTGGAGTGACACTCCAGTTGGATTATATCTTTGTCACATCAAGATAGCAACATCAAATTGAAGCTTGCACAAAAATGCTAGTGTGTCCCCCATGCCTCAACAATGTGGACTTATATGCATGGACAACCTGTTCATTCACAGAATAGGCTGAAGAAGCGAATACAACAACTTTGACTAGTCACCATCAACATCGACTAACGTCCTGAATCATAGATGCACTGATATCGCATGTGTACAGGAGATAAAGTGAAGGAGCGAAAGAGAAACTACATACAGTGAAACTAGAAGCAATAATCAAAAATGGGAGTACCCCAAAATCACAGCGCAGTTAAATGAGAGGTAGTCTACAGATACGAGAGGGTCAAAGGCCAAGGTTTTTCTTTTTTTTTAAAGTTTGATAGATGACATTACATTGTTCTAGGCTCAGACACTGTTGTGTACATGCGTGTACAGTCTGTGTGCGCTGCAATGGACTGACATCCAACTCCGAAGATGATTTCTGTACTCTTCATTTACTCATTGATGCCAAAATAGGTAGTGGATTACCTATACAAAGTGAATTCAGAATAAATATTGCTATTTTAAATGGACAAGCAAATATGCACCAAAATATATGGTTGTATGGAATAAGAAAACAATATTTTTTTCAAGAATTCACCCATTTATATCCATAGTTTTTTTTTTCAGATTTTTTTATAAGGTTTTGCAAAATAGTGTATAACTGAACATCTGGTAAGCTGATGTGCATTTTCTGTTTCATAGAAAGTAATTTATCATGGAGTCAGCGAGTACAACCTGTTTCATGTTGATTAGTGTTGAAACGAAAAATTCGCCAAAGCATGTGTCACAGCGAATATGTTGTGTTTGCTGGTGACCTTGTTCACTCAATATTTTCCAGGAAATTTGGAGTGAAATCCCAGCCCTCCATGACACCTTGCAAAGCCAGTGTGACTTGGCAAATCCATAGTAACCTATGCTGGATGGGACAGGCCCACAAGTATATAACATTGATGCTAAGTGGGCTAACAATTAACGAAAAACTTGCAAACATATTTAAACGTACAACGCATGCAAAGGAAACTGGAAATCGGTGTATTCATGTCTTAAAGGTAATGTCTATTTGTATGGACTTGTTTGTGACCTGTATGTGATACATTAATAACATTACCCAAAGTACTGTGTAGTTGGTGCAGACAGGAAGGAGTGAAGAATCCACATGCTTTAGTGTTGTCGCTTATTTAGTAGCAGTGACAGTGAACAAGCAAAAGTGTCGGCGGAAAAATAAAAACAAACTGAACTTTTTGATCAAGGGTAGGTGAATACCTGCTATCAAAGTCATGGGGGCAATTACCCTTAGGGTACACATGCTTCCTGTATGCAAGAAAATGTACTATTCTGATATTAAATTCTATCAGTTTTATGTCGGGGAAGCATGGTGACTCAGCTAGGGTCACATTTTTGGCCATAATATTTGGCCCAGCATAATTGGCAGACATTCCCCTAGCCATCAGTGTCGTGTTTTACAAGTGAGTCTGACTCTGCTGTGAGAACTTGATAACTTTTATTTAACAAAAACAGCATCTTACATCCAAAAGCACTTCCTCCCCAACTCTCTTCCGGTTCCCAAGGCCCACAGCCTACGTTACACCCTAACACTTAACAGTATTATACACAAATTATCCCACAATCAGGAACACTTAAAAGACCACAGCACAATTATAATCCAAAAACTCATTCAGTTTCACCTTTTTCATTAACTTAAACCCATTTTGCTGAATTTGGCAAAGTTCTAAAACATTTAGGTAATTTTGCCAAACTCAAGGCACAGCATATTCAGTGGGGTTCACTTATTATAACTGTTAATTGAACACACAGGTAAGAATTTCACTGCACTCTGCTTACATGACAATACTAAAACTACTAATAAATGCGTCATTATTTGTTATTTACTCAGTGTGTAGTAAAATATTATGTCTAGACGCAATGGTCATGTGATTAGTACATTGAAAACACCATTGCAAGATATCTGGTGCCGTACTGAAGATTTACAATACTCTGTGAAAAAAGTTCCCTAGTATTGTGAAAGGCCAATTCTTAACAAACGTCCATTTATGCCCCCTTTATTTCTGAAGAACACACTTTAAAGCACTACAATTTTAAGAGGCTGGAGATTCCTTTTTTGATTGAAGACACACCTCTCAGACTTTCAAGTAACAAGAGGGAGACTTCAGACTGCAAGTAACAAGAGGGAGAGCTGCAATTTACTTGTTCAGCAGATTCCATAAAGGTTGACCACTTGTATGCTCAATGGATATTAAAAACCACTGCAATACTGCTATACAACATGAATGGACTTTATTGTTGTCATTAACTTTATTCCCTTAATAATTTTATCCTCAAATTGCTTGTAATGCAATGATTCGGCTTTGTAAATTCATTTTGTATCTACTCTGACTGTAGACAAGAATAAGGCAGCAGTGACTTCAACGTTCGTTTCATGTAGTAAAATGCTTCTTCAAATACTGAAAAAAATGAGTAAAGTAATTTTCAGACCAGCAAAATGAAAAATAAAAAGACCAAAAAATGGACTATGACAATCAGAGGAAAAAATGAAAAGAAAGCCAATCATAACACAGCCCAGGGGATCAGTAAGGAAGCAAGAACACTGCACTTTCTAGATAAACCCTAACCCAAATAATGACAAAGGTCAAGAGGCCTAGTCAGCCTGCTTGAACGCCTAAGTAGATGGGTTTTGGGGTTACTCATCTTAGCATATAAAGTGTAATATTCTTGGAAAGGAACATGTTTCAAAATTGTACCATCACTAGGAAAGGATTTACAGTAAGTGGAAGTACATACACCAGCAACAGTAGCTGTGTTTCCATTGAAGTTATGTGCAAAATAGAAGCGATACTTCTGAAAAGTCGACAAAACACAAATGCAAATTGTCTGTGTTTTCATTGGGTGATTTTATGCAAATAAAATTTGTTTTATCACCTAAAATTGAAAATGATGACCAATTTGAAGGGTGTTGATTCTGTTATTTCAAATGCGTCTACAACCGCCTTGTTCGTTTTTAATCGGAGGGGGTGAGCGTGAGTGAATACAATAAAGGGAAGGGAAACTCCCTATTCTTGGCAGAGGCCATGTATTAGGAGTTTTTTTGAAATTGTCCACAGTGATTTTACTGAGGAGCTGTGGGTAAAAAATTTTAGGATGAGCAGCTCAACGTTAATGGACACAAATAGGCCCTCTTATATCCCCTGTCATAGCATACACAAGGAAGCCAGTCTTGACCGAGAAGTGAGTAGCCATCGTGCTTTATAAACTGGCTACCTGTGCAGAGTACAGGGTTGTTGCCAAGACTTTTAGTGTGAGCAAAACCACCGTTCTCAGGTGTGCATATGGGGTATGTCAGGCCATATGCTCCAAACTAATAAGGCAATACATCACTTTACCTGATGTGGAATAGGCATGGCATTATTTCAGGGTGATTACAAGGCACACAAACTACCTCAGGTGTATGGTATGGTGCAATCGATGGCTCACATATCCTCATTCCTGCACCAAGTGATGGGTATTCAGATTAAGTTAATAGGAAAGGCTGGACCTTTATTATTCTGAACGTGGCCATTGACAACAGATTAATAATCAGGGACATTTCTGTTGTCATCCAGTAGTGCGTATGATACTGCTGTATTTACCACATCACATTTGCACAAGTATTTGAAAATTTACGTCATGTCATGTGACCTAAATGCTGATTAAAAGTATTTCCATTGCAGTTTTGTGAATTATTGCTTTGTGAAATCACCTGAAAAACCACCTCAAGTGAGCATATAACGTTTTTTTGTGAATTTTGAGACTTTTTTCAAAAGTTGGATGTTTCCATTACCGTTTTTTTTGTTTTGCAATTTCAAAATGCACATTAAGGAAGTTAATGGAAACACGGCTAGTAATAGTGTGACAGGTGTCTGGTCACACTTACAGGTAATCTATCTTAGTCACCATTAAAATATCCGACTACGCCACCCAGAACTCTTGAGATTTACAGAAAATAGCACACGGTTCTTTAAGTTGTGCGGTGAGTAAACACACAATGAAAGACACAACAGTAATTTCAGGAAAAGCAACAGTGACTTCCATTACACAAGACAATAAAGTAAATTAAAACAGATAAACGAACATAACAAAAAAAATCTTACAATATCAGGTTCAAAATTCCTTTTTTTAAAAAAGGAAAGCAACAACAACAACAACCTGTATTTATATAGCACATTTTCATACAATAAAGTAGCTCAAAGTGCTTTACATAATGATGAAAATAAATTAAAAATAAAAGACAAAATAAGAAATTAAAATAAGACAACATTAGTTAACATAGAAAAAGAGTAAGGTTCAATGGCCAGGGGGGACAGAAAAAAAAAAAAAACTCCAGATGGCTGGAGAAAAAAATAAAATCTGCAGGGGTTTCAGGCCACGAGACTGCCCAGTCCCCTCTGGGCATTCTACCTAACATAAATGAAATAGTCCTCTTTGTATTTAGGGTTCTCACGGAAGGACTTGATGTTGATGTTCGTCCAGACTTCTGGCTTTTAATCCATCACTGTTGGAACATCACGGTGCTTTGAGTAGATGCGCCACCACCAAAAGGACACCGGAAAAGGAAACAGAAGAGAGGGTAGGGGTTAATACAGATTTTAGAGCCACCATGAATAGTTATTATAATGAATTGGATATACAGAGTTTCAGGATTAAATTACAGTGAAGTTATGAGAAGGCCATGTTAAAATAATGATTTTTCAGCAGTTTTTTAAAGTGCTCCACTGTATTAGCCTGGCGAATTCCTATTGGCAGGCTATTCCAGATTTTAGGTGCATAACAGGAGAAGGCCGCCTCACCACTTCTTTTAAGTTTTGCTCTTGGAATCCTAAGGAAACACTCATTTGAGGATCTGAGGTTACGATTTGGAATATAAGATGTCAGACATTCTGATATATAAGACGGGGCAAGATTATTTAAGGCTTTATAAACCATAAGCAGAATTTTAAAGTCAATCCTGAATGACACAGGTAACCAGTGTAGTGACATCAAAACTGGAGAAATGTGCTCAGATTTTCTTTTCCTGGTTAGGATTCTACCAGCTGCAATCTGCACTAGTTGCAAACGATTTATGTCTTTTTTGGGTATTCCTGAGAGGATTGCGTTACAGTAATCTAGTCGACTGAAAACAAACGTGTGAACTAATTTCTCAGCATCTTTCAATTATATAAGAGGTCTAACTTTTGCTATGTTTCTTAAGTGAAAAAATGCTGTCCTAGTGATCTGATTAATATGTGATTTAAAATTTAGATTATAGTCAACAGTTACCCCTAAGCTTTTTACCTCCGTCTTGACTTTTAATCCTAATGTATCCAGTTTATTTCTAATAGCCTCATTGTATCCATTATTGCCAATCACTAAGATTTCAGTTTTCTCTTTATTTAGCTTGAGAAAGTTACTCTTCATCCATTTTGAAATACAAGTCAGACATTGTGTTAGTGAATCAAGAGAATCGGGGTCATCAGGTGCTATTGATAAATACAGCTGTGTGTCATCAGCATAGCTGTGGTAGCTCACGTTGTGCCCTGAGATAATCTGACTTAACGGAAGCATGTAGATTGAGAAGAGCAGCGGACCCAGGATAGAGCCTTGTGGAACACCATATAGGATATCATGTGTCTTTGAGTTGTAATTACCACAGCTAACAAAGAATTTTCTCCCTGCCAGGTAGGATTCAAACCAATTTAAGACACTGCCAGAGAGACCCACCCATTGACTAAGGCAATTTCTAAGAATATTATGATCAATGGTGTCAAATGCGGCACTCAGATCTAAGAGGATGAGAACAGATAAATGGCCTCTGTCTGCATTTACCCGCAAGTCATTTACTACTTTAACGAGTGCAGTTTCTGTGCTGTGATTTGTTCTGAAACCTGACTGAAATTTATCAAGAATAGCATGTTTATTGAGGTGCTCATTTAATTGCAAAATGACTGCCTTCTCTAGAATTTTACTTAAGAAAGGCAGGTTAGAGATGGATCTAAAATTTTCAAGAGCAGAGGGGTCAAGATTATTTTTTTTAATTAGGGGTTTAACTACAGCAGTCTTAAGACAGTCTGGGAAGACCCCCATATCTAATGACGAGTTTACTATGTCAAGAATATTATTAATTAGTACATCCGATACTGCTTTGAAAAAATTTTGTTGGTATTGGGTCAAGGATGCAGGTGGAGGGTTTCAGTTGAGAAATTATTTTATGTAAATCAGGTAAATCTATCCTAGTGAAAGAGTTTAATTTGTTTATAATGGAATACTGTGGTTTAGGAGGATCCTTAGTGTTGGGGAGATATACTATGTTATTTCTAATATCATTCATTTTTTGATTGAAAAATACAGCAATAGCCTCACAGGTTTTACTGGAAGTACTTAGGATGCATTACTTTGAGTTACCTGGGTTTAGCAGACGATCAATTGTTGAGAATATGACTCTGGGATTACTAGCATTGTTATTTATAATCTTAGAGAAATAGCAGCGCCTCTCAAGACGGACTGTGTTATTGTATTCTGTTATTTTTAACTTTTAATATTTCATAGTGGATAGTTAGTTTAGTCTTCCTCCATTTACGCTCAGCTCTATGGCATGTTCTCTTTAAATCAGACACTCTTTGGGTCTTCCATGGTATAACAATACTAGAAGATTTTTTAACTGTCTTTTCAGGTGCAACTATGTCAACAGCAGCTCTCACTTTAGTATTAAATCTTTCCACCTTATTATTTACATTATCCTCTCTATTATAGTTGGCACTATAAACGGACTGATTACTTAGAATGTTTGTAAGTTTTAAAGCTGCTGATGAGTCAAAGAAGCGTTTTTTAACAATATGCTTCTCATGAGTATTTTCTATCATTATTTCTATATTAAAAAGTAGAAGAAAATGGTCTGATAGACCCGTATCAATGACCTGCTTTATATCAACTTTTAGTCCTTTAGTAATCACTAAGTCTAACGTATGACCTGCTTTATGTGTAGGCTGATTAACGAGCTGTCTCAAATCAAGAGTCCAGGAGGTTCATAAATTCTTTTATTTTTTGGTCACACTGATAATCTAAATGAAAATTAAAGTCGCCGACTATTAAGAGTGTGTCATAGATCGTAATTAAAATTGACATCAAGTCAGAGAATTCCTCAAAGAAAGACACGTTGAATTTAGGAGGTCTATACACAGATAATACTAGAACGTGAGTATCTCCATGAATGACAACGGTGAGATACTCAAAGGACTTGAATTTACCAAAACTGACATCTTTACATTTTAACCAGCTTGAGTAAATGTTTGCTAGTCCGCCACCTCTCTTTCCTTGGCGATCCTCACGAGTAAAACTGTAATCCGGAGGCGCAGATTTGCTTAAAACAGCTGCGCCATCTGAGCTAAGCCACGTTTCACTTAGCACAATAAAATCAATTTTCCTATCACTAATAAGATCGTTGATAAAAAATGTCTTGTTAGTTAAAGCTCTTAACATTTAATAGTGCCATATTTAATGTTTCGGAGGGGCACAGATGAATACTATGTGCGTTATTGATATTTGGAACATGAACTAAGTTATTTTTGTTAGCGCCACTCTGTGTGTATTTTTTATTTAATCTATAGTCTGTTTTTATAGGTTTAATACATTGTTCATCTAAAGTAGTAATTTTAATTAAATTATTGGTGTTTATGCCGTATTGCCTAGATTTTCTACGTGCATTGAGCACACAGTCCACACTCTAAAAGTCTGTTAAAAACAAGAATTGGAGGATATAACCTTTAGTGGTGCAGAGTCCAGTTTGCACACTGTGTTACCCCAACACTTAATTGTTCAACTGTCCACAGATGCACTCTGTTCACCGGACACTCATTTCCCATCAGAAGTTGTGTCAAATCATTGAATCCCTGTCAGCGTTTCTTCGTTGTTCCTTTTTTTTCCACTCTGAGCTCCTTGTGTTGCTGTGACCTAGGCACGCCTCATTTCTCGTCTGCCAGCTTTGCTTGGTCCTTTCATGCGGCTTCCCTCTCTCGCTGGACCCACAACTGGCATCTCCTTGTGGAGCAGTCTCTTCCTCCCTGGAAATAAATGTTGCCGTCCTTGTGCCTCACGTCGTGCCAGCCACATACCCTCGTCTGCCTGCAAGCCCCTGTGCTCTGTCCGAGAGTCTTGTCAGCGTTCTCAGCGGACCGTCCCCCCGTGCCTTCTCCTGCCCTGGAGTTTAAATTTCCTTCAGTCCCTGCCGTTGTCAGTCCTGGACAATCAGTTTAATCAATGGCACATCTAAATTTCCTGGGTTTAACAATTAATGAAAACACAAGTTAACAAAATGTATTGTTACCTGCCATTAATGAGTACAGATCTGCTGATTAGAAACCAATATTGTCAAACATGTTAATTTCCAAGTCAGGTAAATACAGACATCCTCCAAGGAAGGAGCAGTTCTGTTATCACAACTTGGTATTGTTTGTAATCTCAACCAGCCAAAGTGACTCCTTTGCAAAACGGCAAATACCTACATCCTGCAGACAGCCTTTTAACTTCTGTTAAAACATAAAATGATGTAATTGAACAAAATGTATGTGTGTAAGTACAGAAAATAGGACAGAATGATCAAACTTGTTTGTGTTTTGCGTACGTGACAAAAAGCATATATACTTTCTGGAAGTTTTCTTTCAATGATGTGTGTGACAAGAAAATATACCTTTAGGGTAAAGACTTTACCAATTGGAATAATACAAAATGAGTCAGGACACTATTTTTATTGCTTACGTGGTCAACGATCAGGAGACTAGAAAGGTATAAAAGAGCAAGGATATCTGCGCTCGAGGCAGATGAAGTGCGGTGTCCTAGGACTGTATTTCTCTGTCATTTTACCCTTGCCTGGTATGTATCAATAAAAGGTTTTTACTAATTTTAATTTTCTTCTCTGTCTTCAGTCACAAAAAAGTGTCCACAGTTTTTTGGCGCCCAACGTGGGGCAAGAGACGGCCGGTCGACTCCTCCGGCGAGACCATTTCAGTGATCCGTCTTACCAGCGGACTGCTGTCAACTTGAGCTCCAGCAGCAGAGCATGCAGCTCCAGCAAAAGTTAGGACTGCCCTGTCCTGAAAGAGTTCTTGCGTGAGGAGCCCCTGGTCTCCTCTTTGCTACATCCACGGTGACTGAACGGATTTCCAGACAGAGCTTGCACACTTCCAGGATGGGGTAAGCACCGGGGAATTTCCGAACATTTTTTTTATTTTTTATTTTCTAAATTACGGGAGGTGAGGGTTAGGAGATTCTGGTCCACCATCCGGCGTCTCAGGAAGGGGAAGCAGTGCAGTGTCAACACTGTATATGGTGGGGATGGTGCGCTGCTGACCTCGACTCGGGACGTTGTGGGTCGGTGGGGGGAGTACTTCGAAGACCTCCTCAATCCCATTAACATGCCTTCCAATGAGGAAGCAGAGCCTGGGGACTCAGAGGTGGGCTCCCCCATCTCTGGGACTGAGGTCACCGAGGTGGTCAAAAAACTCCTTGGTGGCAGGGCCCCGGGGGTGGATGAGATACGCCCGGAGTTCCTCAAGGCTCTGGATGTTGTAGGACTGTCTTGGTTGACACGCCTCTGCAACATCGCATGGACATCAGGGACAGTGCCTCTGGATTGGCAGACCGGGGTGGTGATCCCCCTCTTTAAGAAGGGGGATAGGAGGGTGTGTTCCAACTACAGAGGGATCACACTCCTCAGCCTCCCTGGAAAAGTCTATTCAGGGGTCCTGAAGAGGAGGGTCCGTCGGATAGTCGAGCCTCGGATTCAGGAGGAACAGTGTGGTTTTCGTCCTGGTCGCGGAACAGTGGACCAGCTCTATACCCTTAGCAGGATCCTGGAGGGTGCATGGGAGTTTGCCCAACCAGTCTACATGTGTTTTGTGGACTTGGAAAAGGCATTCGACCGTGTCCCTCGGGGAATCCTGTGGGGGGTACTCCGAGAGTATGGGGTACCGGCCCCCCTGATAAGGGCTGTTCGGTCCCTGTACGATCGGTGCCAGAGCTTGGTCCGCATTGCCGGCAGTAAGTCGAACCCGTTTCCAGTGAGAGTTGGACTCCGCCAGGGCTGCCCTTTGTCACCGATTCTGTTCATAACTTTTATGGACAGAATTTCTAGGCGCAGCCAGGGCGTTGAGGGGGTCCGGTTTGGTGGGCTCAGGATTGGGTCACTGCTTTTTGCAGATGATGTTGTCCTGTTTGCTTCATCAGGCCGTGATCTTCAGCTCTCTCTGGATCGGTTCGCAGCTGAGTGTGAAGCGGCTGGGATGAGAATCAGCACCTCCAAATCCGAGACCATGGTCCTCAGCCGGAAAAGGGTGGAGTGCCCTCTCAGGGTTGGTAGCGAGATCCTGCCTCAAGTGGAGGAGTTCAAGTATCTCGGGATCTTGTTCACGAGTGAGGGAAGAATGGAGCGTGAGATCGACAGGCGGATCGGTGCGGCATCCGCAGTAATGCGGGCGCTGCATCGGTCTGTCGTGGTGAAAAAGGAGCTGAGCCGCAAGGCGAAGCTCTCAATTTACCAGTCAATCTATGTTCCTACCCTCACCTATGGTCATGAGCTATGGGTAGTGACCGAAAGAACGAGATCGCGAATACAAGCGGCTGAAATGAGTTTCCTCCGCAGGGTGTCTGGGCTCTCCCTTAAAGATAGGGTGAGAAGCTCAGTCATCCGGGAGGGGCTCAGAGTAGAGCCGCTGCTCCTCCGCATCGAGAGGAGTCAGATGAGGTGGCTTGGGCATTTGATCAGGATGCCTCCTGGACGCCTCCCTGGTGAGGTGTTCCGGACACGTCCAACCGGGAGGAGGCCCCAGGGAAGACCCAGGACACGTTGGAGGGACTATGTCTCTTGACTGGCCTGGGAACGCCTTGGGATTCTCCCGGAAGAGCTAGAAGAAGTGGCTGGGGAGAGGGAAGTCTGGGCATCTCTGCTCAAGCTGCTGCCCCCGCGACCCGACCTCGGATAAGCGGGAGACAATGGATGGATGGATAAATTACGGGAGGGCGAGTTTCCTGTTGACCGTCTAGTCATATTCATATCTCAACGGGTTGCTTAAGGTGATGGAGACTTGACCCAAGCAGTTTGATGCATACGAAAGGTCTGAAGAAAGGATACTGGCCTCACCCATATCCTAGACTCGGCTGGACGTATTGATGTAGTATTCTGCTGAACCAAATCGGACACGAAGTCACCTGAGCTGGAATCCGGGGATGTGAGCGGACAGGCTAACGGGACGAGTAACGGGGTGGTATATATATATATGGAAACATAAACAGAAAAAGAGCACAGATTGCAGGTTTGCTGTTAGGACGGAATAAATAAATCTACATACTAATAGGAATACCGTGTTCTCCTGGGAACTGGGACAGGACCGATAGTTGGGTGTCTCCCCTTGGGACTAAAGAAGGGAATAGTGAGTGGCACACTTAATACCTCGCTGATTCATACGTACAAGGGATTAGACGAATCAGTATATAGTTGGAAAATTAAATACAGGACCCGGGAAGAGCAAGGGGACATAATGGGAACTTATAACAGTAAGCCTGTTAATCGCCGTACAGGGGGATCAAAATCATTAATGCTGGAAGAATTATTTTCGGAGGATCAACAGACGCCCTGTAAAAATGGGTCTCCTAGGAAATTTATAGAAAAGAAGACAGGTTTAGATTTCAAGAAGGCATGTAGGAAATGGAATAGACAGAGTGGTGGGCGTTGGCCGATAGAGGGGACAGGAGATGCAAGTGAAATACAGGAAGCTAGGAAGATCCTGTGTAGGAATAAGCAGGGTTGTTATAATAGTGGACCGTATCGAATGGATATGTTCGATAGATGGGAATTAGTAATAAAAGACAGAAATTTAGAAGCAGTACAGAAACAGAATGAATTGTTGCGGGCAAATGAGGGAAAGGCTAAAAAGGAGAAAGAGGAATTACTAATTACATTACAGAAAGTTCAGACAGGCACGGAACCACAGGCAGACGGGAGGAAAAGGAAGAATAATCCAAATAAAGACCCCCTTTATCCTATTATTTGTTCCTCTCCTCAGTACCAACCTCAGGCACCTCCATTATCCCCTCCTCTATCCCCCATTCCGACTGCCCCCCCTGCACTACAACTGGCAGAAGTTTCCCCTGATGATCCCCCAGGCACAGATCACTATGACCCACCCCGTACTAGACAAACCCCTGTCTCCCAACGCACTCGAAGTCAAACCTCCACTCACAAACCAGCTCCAACTTTTTTCCCTCCAACCTCTTCTGATCCTTCACCTTTACTTACTTGCCCTTTAATAGAAGTTCCCAATCCCCATTATAACCCGGCCCATCCAGCCGGACCCCAAAATCCCACAACAGTTATGATAAATCGGAACTGGGACATCCCAAGAACTAAAGGATGTCGTGAATGCACTTCCAGATCCAAAGGAAGTAGGAGGACTAAAATTTGTTGAACAACTTGATCAGTTAGATAGCATGTATAAGCCTAACGCTGCTGAATGGACCCAGGTACTTCGTCGAAAGCTTGGGACCACATGGGCCACTGTTTGCAAGGGTGTCCGCAATGACGTTCCATGGGTATGGAACCCAGCTTTAACTCGAGGACAGGGGATTGGTGGAGAAGGCGAATTTAACCCACAATGGGAGGCGTTGAGACAAAATATTGCAGAAAAATATAAAAAAGGAATGGACTGGTCCCTTATTTCTGCTGCAAAACAAAAGAGAGATGAGACGGTTGATGAATGGGCACATAGGATTCAAGACCTTATGGCTAATCACTCGGGCTTGGAAAATGTTGATGACCGCACCCGAGCAGTTCCACCTTTTGTTTCCGGTTTGCGCCTTGATATACAAAACAAGGTCCGCACTTCCTGTATTGAGTGGGAAAGTGCCGCGTTTGATGAAGTCAAACGACATGCTGAACATGCCGAAAAACAAACTAAGCAGAAGGAATCGGACTCTCATGCCAAATTATTGGCAGCACAGATGAACTATTATACCAGGAATACTCCTGACCGAGGCCGAGGATATGGCCTTAGAGGAAGGGGACGAGGACGAGGAAGAGGACGAGGTGGTTTTAGAGCTCCTCCTGTTGACCACAATAAGAATCCTTTTATTCCCTCTCCCTTTAATCCCAATGTTAATTCCTACTCTTGCTACGCCTGTGGTGAAACTGGACATTTTCGTCGGGAGTGCCCTCACAGACAGCAACAGCCCCCGCCTCCCCCTATTCCACCTGTTTTTTCTGACACCCCTGACCAACAATACTGGCCATAGGAAAACGCAGGGACCTCCAGCCACTCTTTTCAACTACCTTTGCTCACCCATAATTCAGAAACTGATCCTTTACTGACATTGTTCGTTGATGGCACTGAGACTATTTTCTTAATCGACACTGGTGCCACTCGATCTACCCTCTCGCTGGCAAAGGTCCCTGCCTCGAACGAGACTGTTACTGTGCTTACTGCTTCTGGACAACCTCACCTTCTCCAAGTATCAAAACCTCTTCAAGTCCAGTCACGTCCTGGCGGACATACCTTACTGCATCGTTTTCTTTTAAATCAGCTCTGTCCAGTTAACCTTTTAGGAAGAGATCTCATGACAAAACTTTCTCTTTCTATTTCTATGACTGACAAAGGTTTTTTCTCTTCTACCCCCAAGTTGTTGTGTCAAATTGCCCCTTACCCCAAACTCTCTTTTGCAGCTTGGACTTTAGATATTTCCCCACACACCATTCTCCTCAAAGCCCTACACTCTTTTTCCCCCTGTCTCTTTCCCAATTTACAGGCCCCTGACATTTTACACTGTACTGCCCAATACTTCCCTATAGAAGTAGACACCCCCTGGCTAGAATCTTTCCTTACTTCTGGTACTCGCCCCGAAACCTTTCACATCTCCTGTGTTTTTATTTCATCCACAAAGGCAGCTGCTTCTGTTCATCTTACATGCTCACAACATATATTTTATCTTGGCGGCTCAGTGCCTCATATTTCCTTAGCTAAATCACGCACTGTTAAATGGGAGGAAATAGGACCATGGGTAGAACAATGCCTTAAAAGAACAGACTGGTTACAAGTTACTCCAGGTATTTTTGATACTCCGTTTAATAACTAAAGTGGTGCTTCAAACTGATTTTTTAGTGCATCGCGCTTTGTGCCGTCCTTCCTCTTTTGCTTGTTCATTGCAAACCACTTTCCCTTCTTGGCTCTCTATGCTCTCTGATTCACTATGGTCCCAGGGAAAGAATAATTATGGAAGGATAGCCCATTGTGAGCCTATGGTGATCCACCCGAAATCCTCCTTCCGCCCGCACCGTGCCCAATATCCTCTGTCTCCCGAAGCAGAGGCTGGCATCTCCGCCGTACATTCCGATCTCGTCAAACGCGGTGCCATTATTCCAATTGAATACTCTCCAGTCAATTCCCCCATTCTACCTGTAAAAAAGGCTGACGGTTCATGGCGTTTTGTACAAGACTTGCGACAAGTAAATTCTGCCATCTTCCCTAGGGCCCCTATCGTCCCTAATCCTTCCACTATCCTCTCTACTATCCCTCCTTCCGCTCGGTACTTCTCCGTTATTGACCTAGCTAATGCTTTCTTTTCTATCCCTGTACACCCTGATTCTCAATTTTGGTTTGCTTTTACTTTCCAAAACCGCCGTTGGACATGGACCGTCATGCCTCAGGGATACACTGAAGCCCCTTGTGTATATGGACAAGCTCTTGCCCAAAATTTAGAAGGCTTTTGGCCGGACAGAGGTAGTACATTGATACAGTATGTAGATGACATAATGCTATGTAGCGCTAGTAGAAGATTGTGCAAAAGATACCCAGAAATTGTTGCTGTTTTTGGGGGACAATGGCCATAAAGTTTCTAAAGTTAAGCTGCAGCTAATCAAAACAACTGTAAAATATCTAGGTCATGACATTACGTGTGGAACAAGAGCTCTCTCTAGCGATCGCATTACAGCCATCCAAAATCTTCCTAGACCGGTCACAAAACAACAGGTTATGTCTGTTTTAGGTATTCTGGGCTACTGCAGACAGTGGGTTCTAAATTTTACTGAAAGAGCACAGCCGTTGCAACAATTGGCTAATACTCCTGGCACCCCCCGTTTCTGGCCAGGTCCAATGGAATGAACAGGCTGAGAAGGCTCTCTGTGACTTAAAAAACTGCTCTTCTATCTGCGCCCGCGCTTGGTTTGCCTGATCATTCTCGTCCATTCACTTTGTTCGTGGACGAAAAGCAGGGATTTATGAATGCAGTACTGACGCAACAACACAGAGATAAACAGAGACCGGTGGCTTATTTTTCTAAAAAACTGGATCCAGTGGCCGCAGCACTTCCTCCGTGTCTTCGTGCTGTGGCTGCAACAACAGAAGCTGTATTAGCAAGCACGGATGTAGTTCTCATGAGCCCCCTAACAGTTAAAGTGCCTCACGCTGTACATTCTATCCTAGTACAAGCCAAAACTTCACATCTCACTACTGCTAGGGCAATACAGTATCAGAATGTACTCTGTACTTTGTCAAATGTTACAATTGAAAGATGCTCCACTTTAAATCCAGCCACTCTTCTCCCAATTAACAACGAAGGAGAACCACATAATTGCCATGATGAAATAGCAAAGGTTGTAAAACCTAGAGTAGATCTACAGGAAACACCTATAGAAACTGGAGAAATGATTTTTGTGGATGGATGTTCCTTGCGATTGAAAAATGGAGCACCCTCAACCAGTTACGCAGTGGTCCAAGGGGACCGCCTGCTGGAAGCAAATGGAATTTCATCAAGCTTGAGTGCACAAGCAGCTGAACTCGTAGCACTCACTCGAGCATGTCAGCTGTCTGAAGGGAAGATCGTAACAATTTATACGGATTCCAGGTATGCTTTTGGAGTCTGCCATGATCATGGAGCACTATGGAAACTAAGGGGATTTAAGACCAGTACTGGCAAACCCATCCAACATCAGAAATTGATCGAATCCCTTTTAGAAGCTATAACCAAACCATCGAAGCTAGCGATTGTTAAATGTCAAGCTCACACAGGAAAACAGGATCCTGTTAGCAAAGGAAATGAATTAGCTGACCACTTTGCTAAAGAGGCTGCATATAATAACACACCAATTTCTTTATTCCAACAGAGAGATGACCCTGATAATCAAATTATTTCTTTACAGAGTGCAGCCACGGATATCGAAAGGAGAAAATGGTCCAAAGAAGGGTCCCTCTCTGATGGAGTCTGGACTCATAAACACACTAACAAACCTTTTCTCCCAAAAGCCTCTTTCCCAGGAATGGCAAAAATCGCCCATGGCCTCGATCACGCAGGTAGAGATGCCATGGTTTGAGATGTTGAAAAACATTTGGGAAGCTGTAGGTTTCTCTACATATGCAGAGCAATTTTGCAGACGCTGTGCATTATGTCAAAAGTTTAATGTGGGAAAAGGTACCCAGGTAAGTCCCGCCGTTACCCCTAATCCAATGGGTCCGTTTGAACACCTCCAAATGGATTTCATTGAACTAACCCCGTCTAAAAGGTACCGATATTGCCTTGTGATTGTCAATGTGTTCTCCCGATGGGTAGAGGCTTTCCCTTCAAAACACAACGATGCCAAAACAGTAGCTAAAGCACTAATTAAAGAGATTATTCCAAGATGGGGTATCCCTCAAAAGTTACAAACAGATAATGGCACTCATTTTGTGAACTCCGTGATAAATGAATTAACCACCTGGCTCCAAATTAATGTGCACCATTATTGTAAATACCATCCTCAAAGCGGAGGCATCATAGAACGATGCAATGGCACTTTAAAAGCTAAACTCGCAAAAATTTGTGAACAAACTAATTTATCATGGCCGGATGCACTACCCTTAGCTTTAATGGGACTAAGGGGACGGACACACCGACAACTGGGACTATCGCCGTTTGAGATTCTGACCGGACTTCCCATGCCCATTGGCATGATTGTAGGAAATGTGAATTTGCATACTGTGGACAATGATCTTCTCTCTAGTCTTGCAGGTCTCCGAACCTCGTTGAAGGAAGTCCACCAGCTGGTTAATCAAGCCTGGAGGACCAGCCCACCTTCTAAGGATTTACCAATTCCCTTGGGCACCTGGATCCTGGTTCGAGATACTCGGAGGAAACACTGGCATCAGCCTAGGTGGAGAGGACCATTATCCACACCACATGCCGTGAAAGTTGAAGGACTGCCTGCCTGGATCCACGCATCGCATTGCAAGAAATGGCTATCTTAAAAATACTTTTTCTGTTGACTGTTACCCGCACCCTCTCAGGCTACCCAAGGATGGGTGGTGATCTCTATCTAAGTACTTTACCGCCTCTATGGAAAGGGCATATAGGCTACATGAGGAGCACATGTCTCGTATAGCTTCTTCCATTTTCTCCTCCCCATCCCCTTCCCCCCCCCCCTTCCCCTTCATCAACCATTTCAATTTAATTCTACTGCCCACATCATTTTGTTCAAAAAGGGAGGAGTGTAAAAACATAAAATGATGTAGTTGAACAGAATGTATGTGTGTAAGTACAGAAAATAGGACAGAATGATCAAACTTGTTTGTGTTTTGCGTACGTGACAAAAAGCATATATACTTTCTGGAAGTTTTCTTTCAATGATGTGTGTGACAAGAAAATATACCTTTAGGGTAAAGACTTTACCAATTGGAATAATACAAAATGAGTCAGGACGCTATTTTTATTGCTTACGTGGTCAACGATCAGGAGACTAGAAAGGTATAAAAGAGCAAGGATATCTGCGCTCGAGGCAGATGAAGTGCGGTGTCCTAGGACTGTATTTCTCTGTCATTTTACCCTTGCCTGGTATGTATCAATAAAAGGTTTTTACTAATTTTAATTTTCTTCTCTGTCTTCAGTCACAAAAAAGTGTCCACACTTCTCACCCCCAGTCCCAACAATGGGTGCCTAATGGAACAACCCAGTGCACAAAAAATGTCCCCCTCTAACAATAGGATCCTGGGTAGGCCCAAATTAAATAACTAAATTAAATAACTAAAGTCTCTAAGGGAGGCAGAGTTGTCAGGGCCTACCCCATAAAGTTATAAGAGTGAAGTCCAACACAGAGGGTTGCCACTAACTGCATCAATGACAGAAGTTACACACACATACAGAAGGGCCTATGGATAGAAGACCAGTGAAGCATTCTACCTTCTCGGGGTAGGGGTTGGATGTTTAGTACAAAACAACTAAAAGAATGCTTTGAAGAACTACACTTTCATAACAAATATGCCTGACCTAGTTTACAGTAAACAGTCCATTATAAAGTGGATGGTGTGTGCCAGAGTTAAACACTTTGGGAAACTAACATGCTGGTGGATAGTGGATCGCCTCACCTTGTGCAGGTTGGGGGGATTATATTCAGAGAGGGGTCACTTCCTGAAATCCCCAAAGCTAGATATACCTAACCCATTTAAGTAATTGTTTCAAAATCTTGCAAAGCATCACATTAAATTAAAATACATAACATTTATATTGCCAGATTTCTTTTCTGTCACTTATCCAGATTTACCTGAAATAATGTAGCTGCCTCAATTTTTTTTTTTGCAATCTCTTTATTTTCCTGCCCTGAATCCTACCATAAAAATGTATTTCATTTTATTTTTCTTGGCGATATTTTTAAAATGATAATTTAAAATCTGATTGAGGCATTTATTTTATTTGAAGATTTGCTTTTCTTCAGAAATAAAATGATAAAAAGTAGGCAAGGTTTAATTTACTTTTTGAAGACCTCTAGGGAAAATGTCGAATTATTTCCCCTGGCGTATGCTTCCAGCATGGGTTCTGAATTATTCTAGCAACTTCATACCTCTTACGTGCAGCCTGCCATTTATAAGGACAAAATTAAATCAATGAATTGCACTGAAAAATGAGATCCTTTTGTAAAGACATCATATAGACATTGGCTGCATATGACAACGGATATTGCTAAAACCTCCTACAGCAGCTATGTAAGTAAATAAGCTTGTACCTCTAGGAATTAAAAACACAGATGTATGGAAAGATGATAACAAAAATTACATCCACTGGGTTACAGGCAGTTATTTATCACAGTGAACAATCTCAGTATACAGTGAGACTCAAATGGATCGAAAAATCAATTCACATTAATGGAATACTGTTACTGTGAGGTAGAAGCTTCCTATTTTGATAAGGTGAATTCAGGGAATTACCTCTGGCTCGTGAATACTGTCAGTTCCTATAACATGTTGTCGGCAGGTTATTTTAAAATATTTTTGGTGGTTTTGTTTTTTTTTTGCTACAGGGTTTTCCACTTTAATGCTGCACATTACTCAGTTAAGGCCAAACATCTGAATGCACTTTAAAAGCCTAGAAGCAACTGCCTATTTAGTTTGATTCTGAAAACATCTCTTGACTAAATGGTAAATAATTGGCAGCATATAAAAATGTTTTTCCGTGTAATATTCTGTTACCATTTCTCTGTTATTTAAGGAAAAATCAGAACTGCTTTATAGCTGAAATAGTTTTCAAATGCCATGTTTAGCAGCTCTGCCATAACATGTAAAATTAATAATATTGTAATAGGGAAATATGTTTGGTTAATATAAGTTATGTGCATTGTCGATTATATAATTGTATGAAAAAAAATAAATCTTTCCATTCCTGCTCTTAATTTCATTCATTTTCTGAAGCCACTTATTTCATACTGTCTTAGAAGTCTGTGGTTCAAGAACCAATCAATCTGTATGAGCTATGAAGCAAACTGAAGTACCTGCAGAAAACTCACATTGGCCCAAGAATACGCAGACCCCACACAGACACTTCCTGGGCTGAAATTTAAACCTACATGGTCACTTGGACTGTGAGAAAGAGGAATTAACATGTGACACCCGGTTGTGTAATGGGCTGCTTTCAGTCAGACATTGTAAAAGTCAAAAAATCTCCTTAGATGTGAAAGCAAACACCACATTGAAAAACAAGTCCTTGAAGTGCTGTCCATGCATTCTTACTGTAGGTTAGAATTCAACCAATAGGCAGCAAAATAAATCAATATGCTTTCCATAATAGGTTATCAAAACCAACAACTTTTGTAACATAAGTTAACTGATATATGTAACATATATCAGCACATTTAAAATGTTTAAATATGATTTTTGTAAAGGTTAAATATAAGCAAACTCATGTCAGAATGAATTTGTCAGGTTTAAATGCTATCAGAATTATCAGTAACACATAATACATAAAAAGGTCCGTAATTACATTGTAATTACTATGCAATTACCTGTATAATTACACTGTAAGTATGTTTTATTATCCCATACTTACTGTGTAATACAATGTAATGCTATAGTTAAGTACTCAGTTGTAATTGTTATTCCACAATTTGTATAATTACAATGTAACAATTTATCACTGATCCAAAAACAAGTGTACTTACATTGTTACGTGGTATCTGTAATTTAAAAATGTAATAAAATCATCAGGGTGTGTAACTACAATTATGTAACAGACCAATAATGGCGCACTGCATGATAACGTGTAGTGAATACACTTGACTTAAGCATTCATAGTTTTCATTCTCTTTCTCTGTATGTTTAACATTCGTTTGCTCAGAGGTTGATGTTCTTGCTGCTTCCTGAGCAGCTCTTCTTTTCTCCACCCTAGTAGCCCACTTCTCTTCTTTCGTCGGCATCTTTTTGCGTTAAAACTGATTAAGTCAGTGTTTGTGTTGCATTTACTTAGTACGTTTTCCTTAATTTTTCACTTAAGCTGGCACTTCAGTCTTCAATCTGCCTCAAGAATGATTTAAGATATAAAGAGGTAGGGGAAGTGATGGCAAAGGTGGTAGGGATGAGAACAGTGCCAGCTGCCGAAAGTTGATTCTACAATAAAATAAAAAGAGGAATAACCTTGGAGGTCAATCATCACCCTGAAAGCAGATAGTAGATATCACGTAGTATATGTGAACCAAATTTCAGGTGAATAGGTCAAATGCTTTGAGTACTGAGAAAAGCGCTATATAAATGTAATGAATTATTTATTATTAAGCTACAGGTGATTTAAAATCCTGGACAGACAAACAAACAGCCACAGTAGTGCATTATATAAGAAGATGTTCTATGGTCTGGGCAATTTTAAAGTGTTCCAGAGCTGGAAATCTGTCTGGAGATATGTGTGTGAAATTTGCACATTATACCCATGTCTCCCTATGTCTTCTTCATGGTTTTTCCTCCCACATCCCAAGAACATGTAGGTTGGGCTACAGGGCCATATGCAAGGGAGTGAGTGCTGGTATGTTTGTCAGTGTGCCTTGCATCCTGGGCTTTTTCTGGCCTTGCACCCGATGATGCTTGGAATGGCTCTGCAACCCTGTGAACATGAATTGGATGAGGCAAGTTTGGCAATATTAAGTTAGGGATGGGAATAATAATACAAGAATGTGACAGATGCTTGTTTTAGCCAAACATGTCAAGGAGGGCACCCTTCTAGATTTTGCATTTTTTAACAATCTCCGTGGAGCCATTGAATTGACTATACCAATAGGATCAGTGACCACGATATAATTACTTCAGTGGCCATAATATTATTACTTCTAGTCTTTGCCAATATTATGGTGGAAAAGAATTCTACTGACCATAAGAAATCGCTAGCTATCTGATTTTTGATTTTGTCACTTCTTAAGGTGCCATTAATAAAGCACACAACACAAAAGAGCCAGAACCTTACATACCATTGGAGTTACCATCATTTATTATGGACTTCTCAGAAACCTTACCAATTTACAAATCTCATGCCATTTTTAGCAGTGGTCAGAACAAACTGGAAACTCTAGTGCTGGAAAACTATCCATATGTTTAAGTTACCAGTAATCTGAGAGCTGTAACATATTTGCAAGTAAATGAATGTCTGATCTTTTTCATCTTGATTTTCAAGTATTTTGGTTAGTTGTCTCAAATGTACACATTTATGATACATAATGATACACATTTAGTTCAATTCATTTCTCCAAAAGCTGGTAATCAAAGGTAAAAGTCTAAAAGCAGAGATGCTCCAAACATAAAATGGTTTAAACATATGGCCCTGTGTTTAGACTCAGAAAGGACATCAACAAGATTGCTGACAATCAGGCAGAGAAGACATCTAAAATACACAGCATAAGCAGGAACTGCTGGATTGGAAGAGAATTTAAGTGCTCTGTGCTTACTTAAGGAACTTGCAGGCTGGGAAGTAAAAGTAAGTATGGTGTGCTTATACATTACTTACCAGGGGACTGCCTACTTGTAAAATGGAACAGAATGTAATTGCCACATATTTACTCTAAACTTACACAAGAATTGCTTACTTAATGTAAAGTGTAACTCCTTTGGGAACAGAATATAATTACCAAGTACTTACTCTGTACTTAAATAGGAACGGCCTACTTATCTTCTTTTGGTACAGATGGAAATCCTTTATTTTTGTGCCAGTCATTATTTGTGTTTTACTTTTCATTTTTGCAGCTTCATTGCTGTCCAGAGGGAAGATGAAATTACAAATGCTGCTCTTTCATTTTTAATTTTTGCAGTATTCCTGCATGTAGACTTTGAAAATGAAATTGCAAATGGTGTTATTTCATTATATTTTTAATTTTTGCAGCAATCTTCCTCATAGACTTTGAAAATGAAATTGCTGATGTAATGATTACATCTTGCCTGAATAAAGGGCCTGAGTTGCCTTGAAAGCTTGCATATTGTAATCTTTTTAGTTTTCCAATAAAATGTGTCATTTTGCTTGACTTCTCACTAAATCTATAATGGCTAACACAGTAGTACTATAAAATGAAATTGCAAAAGAGAGGTTTTTTTGTTTATTTTAATTTTTATTTCCTTTTTGTTGAAAATACCTCCCATACCCCTACTGCAAACTGAGTAATATTAGCTCAGTCAACTGTATTATTACAACGCACCAAAAGTGCATTTTTGCTTTAATCCTACATTATTCAGATAGATTTCCAGAATCTGCTACCCTACAGTAGAAAAACTCACCTTTCCCTTCAAAGTTGGCAACTTGTGAATTAGAATACTCTTCCCACCGCCAAACCTTGAAATCATATGAAATATGCAATACACATGTACAGATTGCATTGCTTTAACCCTATTAGACAGCTTTTCTCAGAACCACACGGGTTTAGAAGATCCAAAGGGAAGTAGCACCATTAGGAGTGTGTAATAGGAAGATAGTAAAAGTAAAAGATGCTTTACATGCTTTACTGTAATGTACTTTAGAAATCGTGTACTGCAAGCGTTGTACTTACAGTATTTCCTCTTCACAAAGTGTTACACTGATTTCAAGAAGCAATTTAATAAAATGCTATCTCTTGCCAATGACCTCAACACATCTGTTTGGCGGTGATATTAAGTGGGTACAAAAAAAAAAGATTGCTTTGTAAAAGAATGCTTTGTTAACTTTATGGGCAAAGGATGAAACAGTCACATCATTCCGAACAGGATAGCTATGCTGGGTAAGGATTTTTTATGTTTTTAATCTTAAGAAGTACAGTACTGGTATCCATGGGCATCATATTGAGGGGAAAAGGGAAATGATTCAATGCCTGGAATGAAAAGGACATGTGACAGACATGGATCAAGAGGATGAGACCTACAGAGATTGCTTATGTATAGGGCCCAGTGTTCTGTACTACACCCCTGCCAGTATTTACTGTAACGTGACTTTCTATATTTTGAAGGATGTATTTATAGTAGCAAGTCTTCGCAATGTATACGTTATGGTTCATTTTTTAAACATTCTCATATTTCATTGGAAAATTTGATGAGATTTATATATCCATAAATTTATTGTTTGTTGCATAACAGATGATTAATAACCATCCTGATTTTTAAAAGTGCTGTTGTGACACTAAATATTTAATTGTTAGCTTTTCATAGGGTGTTCATATGAGGCAAATTGTTATGCTTCATGATGGCATAGTGAGGAGCTCACGGGCACTGACTAAAATGACAAAAATGACTTGGAAGGGTAATGATGACTAATAGTTTATTTATGGTTTCTGTTTTTTTTGCTGATTAGGTGATAAAACATTTGAAGACAACACCCAGATTATAATTTTTCCCAGATATAAAATTCACAATTGTGTGTTTTAATTTGTTGTTTTTTGTACTGTTGTTTCTTAGTTTAATTTTATGTATTCGGTGATTGTAGTAACTGCACTTATGTGCTGTATAAAATACAAACTACCGTATTTTTCGGACCATAAGACGCACTTTTTTCCCCCCAGAATTGGGGGGAAAAAGTCCCTGCGTCTTATGGTCCGAATATAGCCTAAACATGTGCTGTAAAAAAAAAATTTTCAACTTGCCCGGCTCTGTGCTCCATTCCCGCCGCGGCTGCCCGCCCCGCTCACTGGAGTCAGGCGCTGCTGCTGCCCTGTGGTAGTAGTAGTACCGTACCTGCTTCCATGATCATTCCTGCTGGCTGCAATGCTCCATTCCCGCCCCCGCCCGCACCGCTCACTGGAGTCAGGCGCTGCTGCTGCCCTGGTACAGACGTGGTAGTAGTAGTACCGTACCTGCTTCCATGATCATTCCTGCTGGCTGCAATGCTCCATTCCCGCCCCCCGCCCGCACCGCTCACTGGAGTCAGGCGCTGCTGCTGCCCTGGTACAGACGTGGTAGTAGTAGTACCGTACCTGCTTCCATGATCATTCCTGCTGGCTGCAATGCTCCATTCCCGCCCCCGCCCGCACCGCTCACTGGAGTCAGGGGACTGGACTCTAACTGGTACAGTGTAGTGTACGGTGACGGTCCCTTCCTTGATCCTGCAGTCTGCATGCATCATCATTCATCGATTCCCATCCGCCTCAGCTGGTGTCCGCCCGCTTCCGGGATCGGAACCAGCGTGAGGCGCACATGTGACCTCCCTCCTGTGAGAACACGTGTGCGCCTCACGCTGGTTCCAATCCCGGAAGTGGGGGAAACCAGCTGAGGCAGGACAGGAGTTGCGAGTCGAGCGCCACCACCGCACACACCAGTAAAATACGAATAGAGGTAAATGACAAGTGAAATGACTGAGTGAAGGTAAAAGCGCAAGAATATGCATACAAATAGAAACCCTAATACAATTAAAAATACAACTGAATATGCATAAATAGAAACCCTAATACAATTAAAAATACAACTGAGACAAATTCAGAACTAGTAGTGACAGACTGTCACAGTCTCAGTCAGCCTGAGCCTGGAACAAAATGACCATACATATCATGGCAAATAACACTGAACTTTGCTGACAGCTTTTAGCCTTGTGAGAGGCTGGAAAGTGTTTTACACTGTGGGACAGTACCGTAAATGTTACCGCTATGGTAAATCACAGAAAGTCTCTGCATACAGTATACGGGCAATATTGTGAACTACGGTACAGCTTGCCCCCCACTATACTGGTAACAGTGTTTAGGCCTGATAGTAATAAAATGTGTGTGTGTGGGGGGGGGGAGATATGAGAGCACTGGATGGAATGAGGGGGGATATGAGAGCACCTGATGGAATATGGGGGGGGGGGAATTAAAAAGACACCGTATTGGTATTACTGACAGTTCTTTAATTACGATTTTGAAGGTTTTGCAGAAATACTGTACCAGTACCACCTCCTCACTAAGATGTCCAAGCAGAAGAGATGCACATATAAAGTTGGTTTCAAACTGGAAGTTATAAAATATGCCAAGGAACATGGCAACAGAGCAGCAGAGAGACACTTTGGACCACCTCCCTCTGAAAAGATGATTAGAGAGTGGCGGAAACAGGAGGATCAGCTGCAAAAGTTGGACAAAAGTAAGCACACTTTACGTGGGCATGCTGCAAAGTGGCCAGAGTTGGAGGTGGACATAAAGGAGTGGATCACACATCACCGTGAAAATGGCTTCTCAGTCTCCACAAAAATGATCATGAATAAAGTCAGACTCATTGCTGTAGAAAAAGGAATTCAAGATTTCACTGGCTCACCATCATGGTGCTACAGATTCATGAAGCAATCTGGCCTTGCTATGCGCACCAAAACAAAAATTTCTCAAAAAATGCCCAACGAATATGAAGAAAAGATTTTGTCTTTTCACAAATTCGTCATTGATGCCAGAAAGAAGAATCAATTTGAACTAAGCCAGATTGGAAATATGGATGAAGTCCCGCTTACTTTTGATGTACCATCCAATAGAACAGTAGACCACAAAGGAGCAAAAACTATAACCGTTAAAACCTCAGGGCATGAGAAAACCCATTACACTCTTGTGTTGTCCTGCTGTGCAGATGGTACTAAATTGCCACCAATGCTCATCTTCAAAAGGAAAACTTTTCCAAAAGAAGCAATTCCTCGCGGAGTCGTGGTGCATGTCCATGACAAAGGATGGATGGACGAAAAGGGAATGAGGCTCTGGATTGAAAAAGTATGGTCCAAACGTCCTGGTGGGCTTTTAAAAAAACCATCCTTGTTAGTGCTTGACCAGTTCAGAGCACATATCACCGACACTACAAAAAAGAACTTTAAAGAAGTCAAAACTCATTTAGCTGTAATTCCCGGTGGTCTTACCAGCCAGCTGCAACCTCTGGACGTGTCCATCAACAAACCATTTAAAGTGTTTATGAGGGAAGAGTGGAACAAATGGATGGCTGCTGGTAATCATGATCTTACACCTACTGGAAGAATGAAAAGGCCCACTATTACCCAAGTTTGTGAGTGGGTGAAAACCTCATGGGACTCAGTTAAGGATGAGATCATTGTACATTCCTTCAAAAAATGTGGCATCAGCAATGCCTTAGATAGGACTGAAGATGATATGTTATATGAAAATACCGGTACCAGCACCAGTAGTGACGAAAGTCCTGTTAGTGATTGTGAGGATCTGAGCTTTCTAGATTCTGACTCTAGCGATGAGGAGTTCTTGGGGTTCTCATAAAACAAGCAGAACCTAAAAGAGCGTAACTGTCCAACTTTATTCTATTTTATTACTGAAGTCTCTCGTTATTGTGTTTTACAGTAATTTTGTCTTTTGCTGACTGTATTTGTTAATAATGGTTCTAAATGCTGCTGTTCACTTTACAGGGTTGATTACATGTGTTTATGACTGTGATGTTGGGTTTTAATGCACATAAAATGTTTTAAGACATCAGAATCTTTTTTTTCTTCATTTCCCTTCTCTAAAAACTGGTGCGTCTTATGGTCCGGTGCGTCTTATGGTCCAAAAAATACGGTACTTTGCTAATGTATGTTTCTGCTAATTTTGGATTTTCAAAACAATCTTAATTTCTTTAAAAGAAAACACTTTTGCATATTGACTGAAATATATCATTTAAAATACTGTTGTTAAGCACAGTATCAATTTAATCTATTTGCATTTTTATTTGGATTTTTAACCACAGTTAAGAGGTTAAACGCAGAATTTAGCTAAAGTGGCCAGAGTGTTTGTAGCACTAACAGTAAATAATTGTACCTTTAAATGAACAGATTTCTCTTTAGTAACAATATGGAATGTAAAATCTTACTAATTTCTGGAAGTTGTAGCAGTGCTACTTAAGAACTGCATCTCCCAGCAGTCCCTGCTGGGGCTGCTGGGGTCAAAGGTTGCCACAGGCAGATAAAAGGAGGGCAGAGGGCAAAGGGAAAAAAGTTTTGTTTTTGGTTTATATTGTTGCGGTTATTTGTCGTCTCTCCCGCTGTTATTTGAACTGTGATCATTTTTGTCTTGGACTGTATTCGTTTTGTTAGAGTCTGGATTGTCTGTCTACTTGTTCACTGAGAGCTGTATTGGATTATTGGATTTTTCGGAACAGTGGAGCACTCCCGAATCAACCATCAACCTCATCAGTAAATACCGGTAGGACTGTATTTTCCCTTCTCCATTGCAACTTACAGATTCGCTGGACATAACTTGGTCACTATTCATCTTTCAACCTGTTTCTTATATATGGACTTGGCTGTGTGGTGTTTGTGTTTATTTTGTGTATGTGTAATATCGCCGAAGGGGTCAGGGGTGGTATTACTGTTTTCATTTCTCAATTCATGTCATTATATTTATAATTGTTTGTCATTCCCAGTGTGTTTATTTGTCTCTGTGGTGAGAGTGTGTGGGTCGATCCAAGGCTGGGGACGTTCCTGGGATCTCTGCTTTTAAAATAAATAAATCACCGTCTTCGTTGGCGGTGTGAATCTTAGCGGCTCCTGACCGCTACAGATTTTGGCGAGCCGGGTAGGAGCCAGGTTAATTACGTTCCCTTCTGACCGACTTTACATACACTTCCGACAGAAGCATGTCTGTTGTAAGCGCAGTGCAGGGCGAGGAGCTTGAGCTGAGTGGACCGCTGGTGGACGTGCGTCCGCAGCCTAGGCTACGTCACGTTACGGTCAGAGCCCCGGAGGAAGAATTGAGCCTGCTGGATTCCCTGTGTGTCTCCAGTCCGGAGCAGCCTGAGACGGATGAGGGACGGCTTCTGCATGACCTGACGTTGCGCCTTGAACAGCTAGAGACGTGGGTGGATCACATCGCCGGCAGTTTTCTCAACCGAGATGAAACCATCCATGATCTCATCGATGCCACGGCCGCCCGAGTTTCCGGTGAGGCGGTTGTGAGGGTGCAGCGTCTGGAGCAGTCCTTCGCGAAGTGTGTGCAGCGCCTGGAAGCCAATATGAGGGAGGAGATCAGGAGGCAGGTGCAGGATAGCTGGCGTGCCGTCACGCAGCCACTGGGGCAGTCGACTCCTTTAGCGGGAGTGGGGATCAACTGGGGACAGTCGTCCTTGTCCGTTGCGATGCCGCGGATGGAGTTCCCTAAGCTGGCCCCTCAGTGTGCACCCACGGGCATTGTCGACTTTGTGGAGGAGGTCGACTTGTTCGTGGAATTGCATCCTCTGAGTGGAGCCGAGCTGCGGGGATTCCTGAACACGGCACTCAGCGGGCCGGCGCGCTCTTGGTGGTTTGCTGAGCGGCACAAATGTAACACCTGGGCGGAGTTTCGCGCTGCCTTCCTGAAAGCATTCCTCTCAGATGAATACCAGGTGCTGTTGGAAGAAAAGCTCCGGACCTTTGTACAGAAGCCATCGCAGAGTCTCAGGGACTTTGTCTTTGAGTTCCGTGCGTTGTGCCTTAAGTGGCGATCTGACATGCGTGAGGAAGAGATATTGCGACGTGTCCTTGACGCTTGTGACCCTCGGGTGGCGGCTACTCTGAGGGGGGTCGTGAAGTCGGTAGATGAGTTGGTGAAGGTGGGGTCCCGAGTGGAAAAGGACTGGGCGGCTATCGGGATTAGTGGGTCTCGAAAGGGTCCCACGTCTCGGGATGTCCCCTGTCCCAAACCACGAGGGAAAGCCTCAGTGGATCCCCGTGCCGATCTCACCCTGGTGCAAGCCACCTTGCCCCTCTTAGTGCTGCCCGTACAAGTGCGAGGTGTCACTGGAGAGGCGGTCGTAGATACAGGGAGCACTTATACCCTTATGAAATACAGCTTGTGGGAAAAGCTTAAAGTGCCTCATGAGCAATTAAGGGGAAGTGCAAAAGTAAAATTCTTTCTTGCGGATGGAAGGGCGCACGGGGCCAGGGGCAGGGTTCCTATGAGGCTCTGCTTACATGAGACACACTGGGAGACAGAGGTTTACATCCTGGAAGATGACCACCTGTCAATGCCCTTATTACTGGGAATGGACTCTCTTGTGTCGGTAGGTCTGACTATCCATCTGTCGCGGCTGGAGTATGAGTTGCCGGGGGGTGAAGTCCATCGGTTTGGGACGAAGGCTCAAAGCAATCTGGTTTGGCCTAACTTGTGTTATTATCTCGCGCAGTTGGTGGATGAGCCCAGCCCAGTAGAGAAGGCTATTCTTGAACAGCCGGAGCTCGTTCAGCCACTGCTTAGGAGGTGGCACTCGGTGTGGACGGACAAATTGGGTCGGACTGAGGTGGTGTGTCATCACATTCACACAGTCGACCCTGTCCCTGTTCGGCACAGAACCTACAGAGTGTCGCCTCTGAAAAGAGGAATAATCAAGGAATGGGTTGGCCAGATGTTGGCAGAGGGGGTCATCGAGCCTTCCACCTCGCCATGGGCTAGCCCCACGGTACTCGTTCAGAAGGCCAACGGGACCTACCAATTCTGTGTGGACTATCGGGAGCTGAACAAGAAGACCTTGGATGACGCTTACCCCATGCCACTCATTCATGACATCTTGGAGTCTTTGCATGGGGCAGCAGTGTTCAGCTCCCTTGATTTGAAGTCAGGGTATTGGCAGGTGAGGATGGGGAAGAGTAGCATGGAAAAGACAGCCGTCATCACCACGGAGGGGTTGTTCCGGTTTCGGGTGATGCACTTTGGACTGAAAAACGCTGGGGCGTCATTCCAACGGCTAATGGAGCAGGTACTCCGGGGACTCATTGGGAAGACCTGTTTTGTTTATATTGATGACATCATTGTATTCTCCCCATCTGTCCAACAACATCTTAAGGATCTCGACCACATCTTCCAGAAACTGCATAAGGCTCATCTCACCCTCAACATCAAGAAGTGTAGATTTCAGCAAGACCATCTGAACTTCCTCGGCCATGTGGTGTCAGCAGACGGGGTCCGAGTGGACCCGAAGAAAATTAAGTCCATCTTGGACTACCCAGCGCCCCAGGAGGTAAAAAGTCTCCAGCGCTTCCTGGGGATGGCTGGGTGGTTCCACAAATTTGTGCATGGGTTTGCCGACATCGCTGCCCCTTTGTTCCAGTTGCTGAGGAAGGGATCCCCCTGGGAGTGGTCACCAACGTGCCAGGACTCTTTTGAAAGACTCAAACAGGCCCTGATATCGCCACCAGTCCTGGCACAGCCTGATCCATCATTAACCTTTCAGGTCCACACTGACGCAAGTGACCTCGGGCTCGGCGCCGTTCTATGCCAAACTAGCCAAGGAGAGGAAAGAGTGGTGGCCTATGCTTCTCGGTCACTAAAGGGTGGCGAGTATAATTATTCCACCACCGAGAAGGAATGCCTCGCTGTCGTGTGGGCCGTGGAAAAGTGGCGGCACTTCCTGGAGGGAACATCGTTTGAAGTCTACACTGACCATAGGGCTCTGACCTGGGCATTCAATTGCCCGAAGACCACGTCTAGGCTAACAAGGTTGGTATTGCGCCTCCAACAGTTCACGTTCAGGGTGTGCTATCGGAAGGGTTGTGCTAACGTTGTGCCCGATGCCTTATCACGGGTTCACGAGCCTGCGCCAGTGATATGTGCGGTATCGGTCTCTAACCCTTGGCCTGATCTTCCCCTGAACATGCAGGAAATCGTTCAATCTCAAGCAGCCAGTCCTGTATGTCAGGGGTTGAGAGAGGGCTCGGGGGGGAGGCCTGACCGCATACATTATAGGGAACTTCAAGGGGCACTCTATCGCTGCGTTCCAACAAAAGATCGGGGTTACCATTATCAGTTGGTAGTGCCCGAGACATATGTGCCCAAGTTCCTACAGTATTATCATGATAGCCCGATCGGTGGTCACCTTGGACGTACTAAAACACTGTTTAAAATCTTGGAGGTGGCATGGTGGCCGACTGTACGCAAAGACGTCTGGTCCCATGTCCAGACTTGTACCACCTGTCAGCAATACAAAACCCCACCTGGTCTCCCCTCGGGACAGCTTCAGCCAGTAACCGTCACTACCCCGGGGGAAAGCCTAGGCGTGGACCTAATGGAACCATTTCCTGCTAGCAAGGACCGGAAGACCTACCTGATGGTGGTTGTGGACTATTTTACTCGCTGGGTGGAGCTATTCCCTTTGGCTAATGCCACCGCCAAGAAGATATGCTCCACCCTGAAGGATGAGATATTTACCCGATGGGGGGTGCCGAAGAACATCATCACAGATCGGGGCCCGCAATTTACCGGCTCAGAGGCCGAAGAGTTGTGGAAACAATGGGGGGTGGTTCACCTGAAAACTACAGCATACCATCCCCAATCAAATCGCACTGAGCGGGTGAATCGGACCCTGAAGACCATGATAGCATCCTTCGTCGGAGACCACCATCAGGATTGGACAAAGTGGCTGCCTGAGCTGCGGTTCGCATTGAACACGGTGGTGCACGAGGTTACAGGTGAAACCCCTGCATTGTTAGCTTTAGGCAGACAGATAAACGGTCCTCTGGAAAGGATTATTGAACTCAACCCACCTAAACCAGACACATCACTACACAATCACCTGCAAAGTATCCAACACATCACACAACAGGTAAAGGAGAGGATGGTGAGGTCCCAGTCCAGACAATCTCAATCGTACAACCAGAGACATAAGCTTGTGCAATTCTCGGTTGGGGAGAAAGTCTGGATCAGGACTCATCCCCTTTCCAAAGCCTCTGAGAAATTTACTGCTAAACTGGCTCCTAAGTGGTTCGGCCCGGCTACGGTTGTCCAAAAGAAGGGACCTGTGACCTACGCAATAGAGTGGGGATTGCCAGGGACTAAAAAAATAGACACGGTAAACATCTCCAATCTCAAGCCTTGGTTCGGCCGTACACCACGGCCTGGGGGTGGGGATTGTAGCAGTGCTACTTAAGAACTGCATCTCCCAGCAGTCCCTCCTGGGGCTGCTGGGGTCAAAGGTTGCCACAGGCAGATAAAAGGAGGGCAGAGGGCAAAGGGAAAAAAGTTTTGTTTTTGGTTTGTATTGTTGCGGTTATTTGTCGTCTCTCCTGCTGTTATTTGAACTGTGATCATTTTTGTCTTGGACTGTATTCGTTTTGTTGGGGTCTGGATTGTCTGTCTACTTGTTCACTGAGAGCTGTATTGGATTATTGGATTTTTCGGAACAGTGGAGCGCTCCCGAATCAACCATCAACCATCAACCTCATCAGTAAATACCGGTAGGACTGTATTTTCCCTTCTCCATTGCAACTTACAGATTCGCTGGACATAACTTGGTCACTATTCATCTTTCAACCTGTTTCTTATATATGGACTTGGCTGTGTGGTGTTTGTGTTTATTTTGTGTATGTGTAATATCGCCGAAGGGGTCAGGGGTGGTATTACTGTTTTCATTTCTCAATTCATGTCATTATATTTATAATTGTTTGTCATTCCCAGTGTGTTTATTTGTCTCTGTGGTGAGAGTGTGTGGGTCGATCCAAGGCTGGGAACGTTCCTGGGATCTCTGCTTTTAAAATAAATAAATCACCGTCTTCGTTGGCGGTGTGAATCTTAGCGGCTCCTGACCGCTACAAAGTAAAATTGATTAATTTTAATTTGTCAATCAAACAATATACAGTACCATCATACAACACAGCACAATATATAGGGGTAGAATTTTTAGCTTCTTTGTTACCATTTGGTTTTATGAACTTATATAACTAATTACTATTTCTGTTTTTATTATTTTTATGAAAACATTTTTGCTTAATCTGTTCACATGTCTGCGGTGGGTTGGCACCCTGCCCAGGATTGGTTCCTGCCTTGTGCCCTGTGTTGGCTGGGGTTGGCTCCAGCAGACCCCCGTGACCCTGTGTTTGGATTCAGCAGGTTGGAAAATGGATGGATGGATGTTCACATGTATATATTTTGAAGGTGTACGTTAAAGCAATAAAGAGGCTGAAAAGGAGGAAGCGTCTAAAATTTGGGGGGCATCAAAGATTTGTTGTGATCGATGAATCGAAATTCTGTCATAAAAGAAAGGTATTATACCACGGTTTTGCTATATTTATGCATGTTTTAAGTAATTAACTTTATTTACAATATAATATAGTATGAAGGCTTTCCATTGAAAATCTGGGACCACCTAAAAGAGCTCCAGTGAAATCACAATTAACAAAAAAAATGTTTTACTACATTTTGCATAGTTTTTCTTCATCGCACAGCACCACTTGAAGGTGTTTTACATGTACAGTATAAAACAAATGCTTTGTCATCAACAACTGGACCTCTGGCAAACATGTGACATAAATAGTGTTGCTCTGTACATCCGTGGCAAGAATTGAACTGGAAACTTAACTTTTATAGTCTAATGCCTTAGCCATTAGACTGCACTAAGGGGATTTAAATGAGATAAAGGAAGGCTTTCCATTAACAGCAGGTTGAGCAAAAAACATGTATCATTACTACTTAAAAGACTGGAAGTAATTATATCGTGGTCACTGATCCTACTGGTATTGTCACTTCAATGGCTTCACAGAGATTGTTGAAAAATGCAAAATCCAGAAGGGCGTTCTTCTTGACCTGTTTTGCTAAAACAAACATTTGTCATGTTCTTGTATTTGTATTGCACTATTTATTGTTGGATTTTTTTGGGCTATTATTATACCCATCCCTAAAATAATATTGCCAATCTTGCATCATCCAATTCAGGTTCACAAGGTTGCACAGCCATTCCAAGCATCATTGGTTGCAAGGCAGGAAACAGACCAGGATGGGGAGCCAATCCCATTGCAAGGCACACTGACAAACACACCAGCACTCACTCTCTCACATATGGGCCTACATGTGCTTGGGATGTCGGAGGCAGAAGTGATAGGGAGACATGGGTCGAATGTACAAATTTCACACACATATCTCCTGACAGAATTCAATCTCAGGACACTGGATCAATGAGGCAATAGCAGAAAAGTGTCATCACCTTTTAAAATAGATTTTAAAAAATTATCACTAACTTATGCAGTTATCACTGTAATTCTCCATTAAAATTGCCCATACCATAGAACACCTGTTACATAATTGTAGTTACATTCCCTGATAATTGTATTACATTTTTAAGCATAGATACAATGTAACTACATTAGTGCACTTGTTTTTGGGTCAGTGATAAATTGTTACATTGTAATTATATAATTTGTGGAATAACAATTACAACTGAGTACTTGACAATAGCGTTATATTGTATTACACCATAAGTTCGGGGTAATAACACATAATTAGACTGCATACAATTAATTGCATAGTAATTACAGAATAATTATGGACATGTAATGTAAAGTGTTACCAAATTTTGCTGCTCTATATTCTCATTAACATAAGAATTGAGAAAGAATCAGTTTATAACAGAGGAGAGGAAAAAAAACTTACATTAGCAACAGTGCTGGAGAAAATAAACCTCAGAACAGTCCATGGGCAATTATAACTGGCAAAGTCTCAGTGTGCTAACCTTGGCCCTTAAGAACATCCATAATCCACTACTGGAATAGGTTTCCATGCAGTCTTCTCTGCTCGAGACTAAACAGGTTTAATTACCATACAATAGCATGCAACTTATTTCTTGTATAGCAATCTTCACTGAGTGCACACACAAAGCACTGTAAATGATTCTCAGTTAAAATACAAGTACAGATTATACTTCTTCCTCTTCATCTTTTCCCACTTCTGTATGGAGTTGATGTGCTTGATCAAGCTTCCCAAACAACTTGGTCCTGCATCTCCTCGCCAGTCAAGCCCTTTTCCTTCAAATCTTCCTTTACTTTATCCATCAACAACCGCTTTAGCCACCCTTGTTTTCTATAGATTATACTAATAACTAAACTAAACTATTAATGCGGCGGCACGGTGGCACAGTGGTAGCGCTGCTGCCTCGCAGTGAGGAGACCTGGGTTCGCTTCTCGGGTCCTCCCTGCATGGAGTTTGCATGTTCTGCCTGTGTCTGCGTGGGTTTCCTCCCACAGTCCAAAGACATGCAGGTTAGGTGCATTGGCGATCCTAAATTGTCCTTGGTGTGTGTGTGTGTGTGTGTGTGTGTGTGTGCCCTGTGGTGGGCTGGCGCCCTCCCCAGGATTTGTTCTAGCCTTGCGCCCTGTGCTGGCTGGGATTGGCTCCATCAGACCCCCGCGACCCTGTGTTAGGATATAGCGGGTTGGAAAATGACTGACTGACTAACTAAGCTATTAATGCAGAGTTATTAAAATGCACAAAGATGAAGGTAGAAACTTATTAAACGTAAATTGATACAAACAATATTCGTCCATTAATTAACTGATGAACTATGGTGGAGGTTAAAACTGAAAGAGACAATGTCAGAAATAAAGTTACAGTCCTGAAGACCTTGGTGTTCTGTAGTGCAGTCTGTGCTGGACATTAATTCTCTGAGTCTGACAGAGTAGGACATTTCCTTAAGCCCTGGGATGCAATTGGTGGCGCTCTTCTGCACGACTTCAAGTGGTGCTATGGGTTTTTTTTTAGCGTGGTGACAAGAATTGTACACAACAGTCCACACCTAGTATCACTAGAACATTATGCAGTCTAAGTATAAATTCCCTCGATTCATATTCTTACCATATAACCTAACATTTTATTTGCCCTTTTAATGACTTCTGTGCACTGCTTAGATGATGAAAACATTATATTAATTTAAACCCCCTAAATCCTTTTCAGAGTTTGCTTCCTGTAGGACAGTTTCTCCCATTTTTGCATTTATAAATGATGTTCCTTTTGCCCACGTGTATCACTTTCGAAGTGTTCACTCAGTTCTGACGCTTCTCCAAGTCTATCTTAAATGTTTTTGTTGTCTTCTCAGTGTGTGCCATTACTCCAATTTTAGTATCATCTTTGAAATTCACAAGTTTCCTAACTACAGCAGAATTAATGTCATTAATTTAAATCAGAAAAAGTAACGATCCAAGGACAGATCCCTCAGTGACTCCACAGTGACCTAACTTTGTTCTCTTAACCTGTACTCTTTGTCTCTTGCTTGTTAACCAACTTGAGATCGGGTTTTATAGGTTAATTCTAATGCCAACATCTTCTAGGTTTAAAATTAATCTTTGGTGTGTCAAAGGCTCAATTTTGGTTACTCTTGTTATAAATCTTAGCCTGCTTTTCAATGATCATGTGCAATCGATGCTATAATATTCTTGCTGTATTTTCCATGTCCTTTTTTCATTTTTTTGTTCCTTCACTGTACTCTGTGCCACTTTCCAATAGGTTATGATATCAGCAGATTACGATACACCTTTGGGGACCTGATAATGCAGGGCAATGTCTTCTAGATAATACAATTAAAAATATTGAACTGACCTCACTAAATAATTGTAAACTTTCACCTACTTTATCCAAACTGATTTTTCTTAGGCAGTCTATTGCTTATCTTTCTCTATGCTTTTTTTCTGAAGGAAACAGCTCACTTTCAGTGGATTCTTTAACATCCTTACAGTTTACCTGAGCAGACTATTATTATAATATGCAGGCTTTCCCCCTTTACAAAGATAATCTATTCCTGGAAACCTCTTCGCAAAGAGAATTTTTTGTAAAGCAAACATCTAATTACCATTGATTTACTATAAGTGGAAAATATTCTTAAGTGTTCCCTGACTTCAAAAATGTTCAAATAAAATCAAAATACATGGAAAAGTATGTAATTAGCTTAATAATAACATTAGTCATTACAAGAAAACGTAAAACTCTTTCCCTTGCATTAAATTCCGTTTAATAACGTTATTTACTATGCATTGCTTTATCAATACAAGTTTCAAATGAATTTCTTTTCAAACTATTTTATGATATTTCTTGGAGCCGTGATTCTCAGGACAATGGGAGAAGACATGTGAGCATCATGTGTGACAAGTACACATCACTTCACCCTGGTGGATCCAGCAACACCTTGTTTAGTAGGCTGCTACAAGGACACTGTCTGAATACAGGAGTAGCTTTGAGAAGGACTAAGACTGTTGTTTTGTGTCACTAACATCTATCCCACCCAAAATAACCAGCTACAGTCTATTCTGCATGCAGCAGCACAGTGTACTGGAAATGAATGCCAAGATGATTGAGTGTTAGCGCTAGAAAAGCTAATTGACTCTGACACGAAAATTCAGATTCATTGTAGTTTGTAAAACGATAAAAGGAAATAAAAGACTTTCCTCATATATGCACATTGTTAGAAGGCATTTGTTCATAAAATGGGGAAAGCCTGTAATTACCACAGTATAACAGATAGCATTTTGTAATTACCTGACCCACTACAGACTGACTAAAATTATCTGGCTATTCTTCAGTCGTGAGGATATTATGACAAATTCTTGCCAATACCTGTGGAGCCTTTAAAAAATGTTATGGTATTGTTTGGGTCCCTTCTGACTTTTTCTTTATTTGTTCTTTAATTTTTTTTAATATTTATTCTCACAGCAAATCAAGGCCTTCAGTTCCTTTGCCAGCATCTACCAGGCCAGCATCCATAGCCAGCATCTACCAGGTTGTCAGATCTGTAGAACTTTCTGTAAAAGTTCTTCATCTTCAGTGTGCTTCTATTGGCCAACTTCAGTAGCCATACTGGAACTTTCTTCTTTCCTTTATTTCCATTTGTCTTTCTTTTCACTTGCTCGGCATTCTTGACTAACTGACCATACCAGTCTATTAATTTGCACAAGATGTTGCTTAACCTTCTGTATTCTTGTTTTGGCGTATTGGTTTCATGTGAGTCTTCAAGCATTTCAAATGTTTTCCATAGTTTTCTTCCAGAGCCAGGTTTTCTTACGTTTATTCTATTTGTGTGGCTCTACCATGCTCATTCTCCAGTTTCTTTTTACGTTTTTCATTCCAAGATCCATAGACGCATCAACGTAAAATGTGATCTATAGAGATGTGTCTGACCTAGGCATGTTTATCATTTTTTAAAAGTTTGTCCAGTATCTTCATAGTTACCTAACACCAGAGTCTATTCCAGCAATAATGTGTTCAAGACAAGAAATATAATAGGGCAAAAGGCCTGCCCCCAGGCTTGGGAGGAAAAGGGGATGATCCTGGTCAAACCAGAGAAATAGCTGAAAAAGTGCGGCACGTTTTCATGGGCCCCTTAATGCAGGCTACACTCTGAACTTGATTACCCATCCATCCATTCATCCATTTTCCAACCCGCTGAATCCGAACACAGGGACACGGGGGTCTGCTGGAGCCAATCCCAGCCAACACAGGGCACAAGGCAGGGAACCAATCCCGGGCAGGGTGCCAACCCACCGCAGGACACCCTAGTGAAAATAATCACGAAACACAAATGCATAGGCGCTATAGAGAATCTATTCTTAAAAGTATTAAGACATCCTCATTATCAGATTTCTTATACATAAGTAGAGACACCATTTGTTTCAACTGTTTGGCCAAAAATGAAAACAATTACATTTTCCTTTGGCGTGTGTCATTTCACAGAGAAGAATGGTGAAATCTTGCCATGGTTTTGCCACAATGAAACTGTTATTCCACTCCAATTCTGTAAAATCACTAATTTTAAAATTTGAAGAGACATGATAAGCACCTTCTGCTGTATTAATTCAAATTAAATTCTGTGCCAATCTCTAGATGAATCACTTTAACAGCTGCATTTTAATACAGTGTCACTTCCTAGACATTTTTAACTCTTTCTACAGTATATTCATTGCTTGTCATGATTCAGGTTTGTGCTGCGACTGGCAAGAATGTGATAAAACTATTCCTTTGTACCCTACTCTATTTGTTCATTTTGGTTTAGTTTGTAATAGAAGTCTTACTCAGAACCAGCTAGCATTTGTAATATGAAAAAATATTAAACAATTTTACATTTGGTGGGCCGGCTAGTCTGTTGGGATGCATCTTTGCATTTGTTCAGCTTAAATGCAAATTTTAGAAGCACGTCTTAGGAATGGATTAGCAAAGAATATTAATTATGGGATAAAATCATTCTGATTATCATATTGTCTATTCTAGAGGATGGTTCTTCATTGTGTATTTTCATTTACCATTTCAGTGCCCAACATTGTTTAAAATTTTAAGAAGCTATGCTTTGACCTTAAAACTGTATTTAATTGTCTCTGTTGTGATAAATGTAATAGTGAGAATTTTAAACTCCTTTTTGCTACAGCCTTTTGAGACATGGTTTCTGATCATACTGGGTTCTCTCTGGTTTTCTTTGTGTTTTTGAACTTATTTTGCTGGTTACTAATTTTAATTACTTTGAGGATTAAATGTGACCTGCCATCGGAATTGTCTCTGAAGGATTTACTGTATATACTCTCATATAACTTGGGTCTTGAAACCCGAAGAATCGATCAAAAAATCAGACTCCGACTTGAACGCTTGTTCAAAAATACGACACTTAGATTATTTTTTTATATCTTTTTGCTTCCTCCAATCTCACACCAGTTTCTCAGACACATCGAATTTTGTTGCAGCAGGACAGTTACCAATTTCTTTTGCCACTTCAATAGATTTTAATTTAAAACCAGCTTCAGATTTTCTTCTGATCGAATGCTCCATCGTAGATAATGGATGCTCTTACGATAAAGGTGTATGAGGGTGTGAGATACACAAAACAGTGCAAACGTTGCTTCGGAATAGTTCAGGTATTTGCCATGTGGTCACGTAGGCACAATAGATACAGCACATTTCCGCACCCACATAGAAAAAACAGGCAGTGTGCTCCGTGGTTACTCTCTCAGGTGGGCGGTAGCATAACATAATTTCTTGGACCAATAGCGTGAGTTTTCCACATTCGACTTATACGACCAACATTATAAAATACCGGGAATTATACAGTAAAATCAAGTCCCGACTTATCCACGGGAGAACTTAAACGTGAGTATATAAGTTAATTAGAAATTGTGTAAAGTGAGTTTAAATTTACAAATGATCTTGAGCTGTCATTACAAACCTGAGATCTGGTTCTCCTTTCTAACAAGCTGTAAACTTAGAAGAAGTCATAAGGAGAGCAAAGGGAATTTGAAGGCTAGTGTACGTTGTATGTCTGCGACACCTGAAAATGTGGGGTATACAAAATAATCCAGTAAGCAGCTGCTAGCACTGAAATCCCAAGTGCTTAAGCAGATCTGTTTCACCTTTCCAGAGGAATGGTTCACCTGAAGAAAAAAGAATGCAAAGAATAGGAGGGAGAATAAAAGCAAGGTGGAAAGAATTCAAAACTGGCCTGCCATCCGCTGTAATGGGAAGTGCGTAGATGCTTTCAAATAAGATGAAACGTTAGCTCTGACACTGAGTGACGACATGCTGAGACACTGTGGCTTTTTGTGTGTTATGGAGAACTGGCTTAGACGTGATATTCCTGACACTATTATAATTCTGGACTGACTTCATCCAAGCTTAAAAGAAGTGGTGAGGTGGCCTTTTGCTATTATGCACCAATAATTTACCAATTGAAATATGCCCGGCTAATACTGTGGAACATTTTAAGAAAATCACACTTTTTTAATTTTGAATTTTTGTAGCTTCAGTTTATTTCTGCTGTTAACAACCTAGATAGAGTTATCCCTTTCTTCAGTGAAACTGCAATCATTATTAATCTTTACTTTTCTCTGTTTTCTTTACCCGTTCTTCCATGGTGGCATTATACACCACCGCCATCTGATCCAAGCCATGTGCAGGCCTTTGATATCTGAATGAAACTGAATACTCCACCTGGTCATAACATCCACCGTGTCAAATCCTTTAAGACAAAGACTAAAAAAAACACAATAAAGAACTACTTAATACTAGAAATTTACACCAGCTGTTACAGACTCAAATCGAATGTATGTTTTTATTCTATAACAGTAACAATAACAGCAACTCACTACTCAAAACAGTAAAAGCAGGAAGGACCTGGAGTTGAACCCACAACTTCTTCATTATTAGACAGCAATTCTTACCTCTGCACCTGCCAAGCGGATGTGTCAGCATTGTACCCTAACCCAATTTCTTTTTCTTTGGTTATATTCTTGAATAAAAGCGCATTTGTTTTGTTATGGCTTTTTTGAAAGTGTTTATTTGATATTTGGACTTCAGTCTTCACACATTATACACTTCACGTCGGCTTTTGCCAATTATTAGTAGAACATGAAAAAAGTTTCTGCTTTAAATATGTTTTCAACATTTCTTGCCTCACATTTCCTGTCATCCTACATTTACACAGATCATTGTAGAAACAGAACACACATGAAATTTATGTATTCCAAATACCAATATATTATTTACCCTGTACAATTTAAGGCCCTTCACACCCAGATAAACAGACTTGAGCTGAAGAACTTTGTGACTGATTTCAGCTGAGTCTTTGGGGAATGGGATAGCAGGCGTCTTGCTGTTTGTGCTGACTGACACATTTGCAAAACAAAGGTGGCCCGGCATTATAACTTTTTTCATAGGCTTCAGGGATTCTAGTGTTAAGAACATTAGGCAGAATGCCAAGTTGTGGCTGGGCAGTCTTTTGGCCTGGGACCCCGGCAGATGTTTTTGTTTTTTTTTTTTTTTGTTTTTTTCTGTGCACTCTGACCTTATCATCGAACTGCCATTTAGAAAATTAAATACAAACTATTCTATTAATTAAGGACCATACTCCTTTAATTATGTGTCTTTCTTATGTAAGTGTGCATTATTTATTTATTTTTTGTATGCAATTTATTCTTTAATCTATTTCTTATCTAAATTTAATTGTTTTTTCTTTGAATGTAACTACTTCATTGACATGTTGATACAAGTAGAAAGACACCTGGTACAGTGTGGGTAAAAAGGAAGAATGGGACTGGAGAAGGGGAGGAGGATTCACAATCATCTATTTGAATGAGGAATGGAGTAAAATGCATATGTTTTAAACATTTACACCATACAAATGGATAACAGCTACAGTATGTCGATTCCGTGGTAAGACTTGCATAACATTTTTTTTTGCCTTTTTCCTGTGGACCTTTTTTATATTGCTTGCCATTGTCCAACATTGGTCACCATTGGAGGATCCCATTCAGTTTGAATCTTTGTTATGTGCTTTTTCCATGAAAATGACAGATTTCATTTTTTGCAATCCACCACTACTAAGTAAATGGGGTAAGTAGCGTACTGTATAAAAAATATTTTTGGTGCAGAGTAGTCTTTTAATTAGGATAAATTTAGAAATACCAATCAACCTGATGACTTGTCTTTGGACTGTAAGAGAGAAGCAAAATTCCATGCAGATATTATGAAAATATTAAAACATGAGACATAGCATCCAGCAGTATGAAATAAAAAACGGGGCCATACTGCTGTCAGGTCACTAAGCTGCCTGCCACACTAATATGCTGTCTAACATTGTGTAATATGTAATATTATTGCCAGTTGAAATGTAATATAATTCTGTTTTTATTTATCTAAATAACCTTTTGCATAGTATATTAAATTAGTCTCATGACTATATAAAATAACCCACTTTGAAACCTTGAGTATTGTTGTGGAGTTCAGTTACAAAAGCATTTTAATTTAAAAGCACCAAAAAAAATCTAATGATGTGGTATATTGTATGACCTGGCACAGCACTTGTTTTATACAAAATGTAGATCTAATAAAAGCTTAGCCTAAGATTTAAGAGGGGTTTTCAAAATTATAAATTATAAACGGAGGAAATAAAATTTACATCAGCGTCTACATTATACTAAGTGATTTAAAGATAATATGGGTAATAAAAATGGAAGCTGGTTAAGAGGAAATTTTATGCCCCTTTAATAATTAAAAAGTCAGGTCTTGATCTTCAATGAATGTAGAGATATTTTTGCTAATAATTTTCAGCTCTACCTCAAACATGCCTGTATTTTTTATCTTAAGAAAGCTGGGGCACTGTGTACAGAATATTTGTATAAACTGGCAACCAGCTATTGTCTATTGTTTACTGTTTAGATATTCCTTCAGCAAAACACTAGTAATTTCTGTCAGATGTTCTGCCTTGTGATTCAAATTGCATAACCTTATAACCACCTTAGGTGAAAATATATCTTTACAGCTCTTCTAGCATCCCAAGGCTCCAAATCTTGGTCTATGGAAAAAGTACATTATTTGTTATATAACTGGCCTGTACATTTTCTTAACCAATTCATGGGCTGAAAACATAAGGCTCTGTAATAAAAAAGGAGTTCAGAAACAGTTCACAAATAAACAAATAAAATGTTTTAAAATTGAATTAAAAGACAGCCTCACTGAAGACGGTCTTTAAATCTTTTATCTCTTGATTTGTCACATCAACTTTTGAGCAAATAACAATGAGCAAATGCATTATTGTGTATTGATGTTTTCATGCTAGATCAGGAAAAATGAATATCATGGCTAGTGAGACTAGATTTTATCTACTATAATCAAGCACATCTCTTGCTTTTTTATAACCTGCAATATATTATTGATTAATATTGTTCTATTCATCTGCCTCCTGGTGTAAAGTTAATTGAACTGGAAGAATATGCAATGTTGTCAAAGCAGGGTCACTAAAGGATCAGAAATTGTGTTGAAAGAATAAATAAGCTAGTGTTTTTATCTTTAGTAATATATACAATATTAGTGTGAGTTTCTCAAAGTCCTTCTCTCTCTATTATCATGTGTGTACTAATGATCTTTTCTTCCTTTCCTTCCTCTGCTGACTGAATGATATAAACCTATAAAATCAGTGACATCACCTGGATCTGCCTCATCCCGTTAGAAGGACTCAATAGCTGGAAGATCCAGCATCTTAGTTGTATATACAATATAAATATATATATATATGTATAGTGAAATGATTGAACAGACAGAAAGAGGTTTGTGGGCAGCCACCCGTATATTTGAATCAGGCTGCCAAAATGAAAGTTTGGTTCCAAATGACACGTCTCAGCAGATGTTAGTCCAAAAATAGAACGACAACAATAGGCCAACATGGCAGTTTTAAAGCTGAGCAGGGGAAGTAGTATCAACCGAGCAGAAACCAGAAGTGACGTCATTGGGCCCTGAACCGGAAGTGACATCCTCAAGTCCATTAGAAATTTACCGTAGTTGGTCTGGCAATAAAAAAGAGGAAGGATTAGTGCACTCTGCCACCCTTTGTGAGCCCTTTAGTTGCCTCCCATGCACATGTTTGTCACAATATATATATATTTGTGTCCCATGTCTGTCTGTGTCAGGTTGGGGTGGCTGGTGTGCCTCCTGGTGGTCCAGATTTATACATATATATATTTACTATGGCATACAGTGATGCCTCTGTGCTGGGGAGGGAGTGCTAGGTGGCAGCCCCCCTGGCTTGCAGCAGTGCCTCGGACTCCCACAGGGCTCCATGAGAGCTGAAGTTTGGTGCAGCCCTGTTGGGTTCAGCTGCTGCTGAGCCCTTAATTGCAGCACTTCCACCACACACGAAAGTGCTACCAGAACTAGGTCAACAAGCACCTGGAGCACCTTGGGGTGCCTTATCAAAGAAGCCAGCAGCCACTACGCAGAGTTGGGTAGGAGAAGATGAAGCTTACCAGGAGGAGTTGAGGCAAAGAGAGAGAAGAAAAGAGAGAAGGAAGAGTGTTTGGTGCTGGACTGTACTTGTGCGGTGACTGTGCTGTACATGTGGGAAGCTGGGGATGGTGTTTTCCATGGGAAAAGAAAGGAAAATAAAAACTGTGTGTGTTGAATTTGTATCCCATGTCTGTCTGTTTCAGGTTGGGGTGACTGGTGTGCCTCCTGGTGGTCCACAATATATATATTAGTGTCAATGTGTAAAAAGCAGGTATTGTATAGAATGCCTAGGAAATCTATAGAATGCGTGACCTTTTTAGGTAAAGCATGAAATGTCTGTGTTACTTTAATATGCCATTTACTTTCTCTAGGCATTGTATACAATACCTAGGCATTATACAGAACAACAAATACTATTTAGGAAAAGTATGAAAAGTGGGTCATTAAAAAGCCTTTATTGAAAAGACAAAAATAAAGTACTGCACTTTCTTACTGAAAAAACTACCTGTTGCAACAAGGAAGGCTAGAATGGCATTTTGAGATGCACTTAATTGTCTTTTTCACACAAGAGTACTTCATATTTTGGGACTTGTTCTTGCATATACACCTAACGAAACCTTAAACGCTTCCTGTGGCCTGAGCTGATTAGCTGATCAAAGAGGAATTTCCTGATCAGGGTCGTCTTGAACTGTAAGTAAATTCTTTTGAACATAAAGTAAACTGTGATCTGGCATAGAGCTGGTTCAAAATTCCTTGAGCAGTTTCAAGTCGGTAAGAACCGTCTTCTGTCACACTCATAACATCTGCCAACAGATAGATAGATAGATAGATAGATAGATAGATAGATAGATAGATAGATAGATAGATAGATAGATAGATAGATAGATAGATAGATAGATAGATAGATAGATAGATAGATACTTTAATAATCCCAAGGGGAAGATTGCATGAGTCATCCCGTCCTTTGGAAGTATTTTATGCTTTTCCAGTTTGCCTTTTGGAATTGCATAGAATGCCTAAAGTGTAGTGAAAAGTCAAGCTTTAAAAGATTACAATATGCAAGGCTTTCGAGGCAACTCAGGCCCCTTCTTCAGGCAAGAAGTACTATAGAATGCCTAGGAAATGTTTGAAATTTTAATTGTTTCATATTTTGATGTCCCATTTTCAGTATTTTATAGATTTCCTAGGGATTTTGCGCAATGCCTAATTTCACACATTAATGGTAACATATACATTAATAATGGCAGAGTGTCTTGTGGCTGTCTTTCCCCATCTGGAACAATGCAAAGAAGTTGGTATAAGAATAGGAGAAAAATGGAGAACACAAAGTTCAAATGGAAAGACTATAGTAAACCTACTGCTCCCCTGGCTGTGTCCTACACACCGCACTTGTGATCAATGTTATTTGCATTTTAGGTATATCATGTACAATATCTCCTGAAAAAGTGAGCAAAGAAACAGCCTTGGTCTGTCCACACTCACGTATCAAGACAGAGCAATGTAGAATCAAACAAGGACAACTACAAAAGAGAATATGTGGAAATAGTATAAAATAAGTAGAGCTACCATGACACAATTAATGGCAGTTTTATCAGAAGAACTAGATTCTCATTGCAGTGAATGAGGACTCACCTGAAATAAATTAATGACGACTTTAAAGCTGAAAAATAACAGGTCATGTTCATTGTCTATTCCTTGTTGACATTGTTGAAGCCAAGAGAGAGATGTCTTGAGACCATTAGGAAAAAACTATCATCATCAAACAAATATTTCCAAAGATTACAATGCCGACTCAAAATGCTGTGGCATTCCTGTTTCCAAGTTTCGTAATGTTATTTAAATAGTTTACTGCTCATGAAAAAGCCAAAGATCTCCCAAGAAGTAAACAAAAAAGGAAGATGTTTTTTTTTGTTTGGTACTAACTGTTAAACAAATACCACATAAAACATGCAAAAAGCTTAAAGCTGACCTGGACTGATGGTTTCCACCTGTACCATATGAGGTACACTAAACAGAAAGAAAAGGCCAGGAGGACCCCAATGTTAAAACAAAGGCATGACCTAAGTAATGAAACCAAAATCCTTCTGGGAAAATGTTTTGTGGACTGACAAAACCAAACTAGTGCTCTTTGGCAGCGTAGATCAACAGTTTGTTTTAAAGAGAAAATTAAGTCTGTAAGAAAAAGAACAAACCACCTACAGATAAATGTGGTAGAAATTCCAGAATGTTGTGGGACTGCTTGCTGCCTTTTGTACTCAGGGCCTTAATATATTAAGGGAATTATGAAGTTTGAGGACTACACAGCATTTTAGAGCAGAATGTGTTACCCAGTGACATAAAACTAGGTATTGGCATTATAGTCGCAGTCTGCACTAGTTCAAAATGGATACTTCTAGCAGGATTATATTAGCCGTAACAAAGCATGTTTCAATTCTAACAGGTTCCTCTAATAACCCAAACTTTTTTTGTGGGATATCCAAAGTCATGAATACCAAAGATGACACAATGTACCATGTGACATCCATGTCATATGACTGGTAACAACATGGCTAAGGCCATGTAAAAATGATACAAAATAGTGGGGAAAAAAAAGAACACAAAGTGGTGTTAGCACAAAGTAGATTAAAAATAATAAAACAATCCTTTGTCCATTTCTATATGTGTTTAAAGCCCACTGTGCCAGGAAGTGTGACTCACGTACATGTCTACATCAAAGTGATTTAGTCACACATCTCATGCTTTTTTCTATCTTCTTTCTCCTGAAACCATCTTTCTCAACCCTGGCCTCTTCTGTACCGTCCTGGTGAATGATGTCCCCAAATATCCTGAGAGAATATTACATGAATTCATCCTGAACATACAGTACCACTGCATGTAATCCCTTCAGGCTCACCCTAAAACTCATAACACAAGTTGCTTCCTACACACATATGACAAGGTGTCCCTGGGTTAGAGACAGACCCAAACCTACAAGCTATAAATAAAACAAGAAAATGTATCAGTCAAAACAGTAATATAATGGAAGGGATAAAAAAAGGAAGAAAAATGTAAAATATAACTTGGAAAATTCTAAACACCTATTATGCAATTTTTTGCACGTTGCTCATATATTTAATTGAATTCCTATAAAAGGAATTACAGTTTGCACATTTGAACAAGGCTGCTTAATGTATTTGATTTGCAAATCAGTTATTAAATTAAGCTGTTAATGTTTTATTCTGCTTAATGAAGAGTCAATAGTTGTGACTTAATTATGCCTACTAATTTGACTTAGCATGATTTGTTGACCCATATCAATATGAAACACTGTAGAATCTATTTATTATTATTCATCTTATTATAAATATTATTATTATTTTCTCATAGTGGGGTTCTAGTTTATGCATATGCAGAAAGTGCACCTAATTGGATGTGGTACTGCAGGCTTTGACTGACCAGGCCTGACTGCACCCCTGTAGTTGGTCAGTTCAGGACAGATCATGGCAGTGTATGCAGCAGCACTAAAGCAGCATTTATTATCTTTGTTCATGTTGTCACACACGTGCACATGGGAGGCCGCTAAAGTGCTTGAATGAGAGCAATTCCGAATCAGACCAGGATGTGGCAGAGTGCACTGATTCTTTTCTTGCTTTTCTGCAAACCATTCACAGGAAATTCCGCCTGGCCCTGTTGATGTCAATTCCGGATCCGAACCTATGGATGAAGACCTTTCTGGTTCCGGCCCCTTTGATGTCATTTCCCAGTCCGAGCCTATGGTTTAAGACCCTTCTGATCCCGGCCCCTTTCACGTCACTTCCTGTACTGACCTTTAAAAGCCTACACCTTTCCCCTATCCCCTCAGTTCTGTTTTGGACTCCAGTTTGTGCACATCAGGAAAACAATATACAGGCGGCTGCCCCAAACCTTGCTATGGCTCCTGTTTGAGTTTGTGACAATGTATAGTGAAGTTTGCTGTTTATCTCCAGTTGTTTCTGCAACTTCAGTTTCTTCTCAAACATTAAAATAACTCGAGTCTCACTCCCAAAGGTATACAACCAAAATAACTTACAAGAGATGGGTACATATTTGTGTTTTATTAAAGAAGGTACATATTGTAACATGTCATAGAGAGGACTGGTAATATTAGTTATTTTAAAAAGAAATCAAATTGTGAAACAAATTCACCTGCTATAAAAATACTTTTGCAGGTTTTTCAAAACCACATATTAAAACATTAATTTAAAAAGTGTAGAGCTTGTTGTGTTAATATGGTCATTACCAAATCTCATCGTGCACTTGGTGAAGGAGCCAAAAAAGAAAATTAAGCAGATACTGTAAGAACATTAATGATATGCTGAAAAATGGAGGCTTACTAAATTAAATGTGCTTTATTAGGAAGAAAACAAATTAACCTCAAAATAGAAGGCCATAAATCCTTGTTTATTTCTCTAAGCACTATTAACGTTTACTGTTACAGCTGCTTCTTTGGCACAAAATGACAGATACTTTGCTTACTAATGAAACACTGTTTACAAAAACATCAAAAAACAGCAATGCATCACTGGTGTTGGTCTGGAGGAACAAAACTGCTCCAGCAATTAGCCTTTGTTTTATTTTGCACCTCTTAATGAAGAGTAATATAACAACTCACTGAGAAATCACTCATGAATAACCAACATCACCAACATTCTCAGGCCCACTTAATCCAGTTCTGAGTTGCAGGTGCCAGGACTTAAGGCAGAACATCTGTGCATCTGAAGAATGAGATGGAACAAGCTGCTCAGAGCAGAGTAGGGATCTGCCACCTGATAATTTAGAACAACTCTGGAATGCACTGGAGTTGACGTGGATCATTACCACTACACCTTACTGTTTCATGCTTGAAACATTGACATGGTACCAGTCTGTCTCAGGGCCCAGCCAAATTCAGGCCAATTCGGAACTGCTGATCCACCCAACAGTTCCATTTGTGCCTGGGAAAGGTAATTAGAACTATCAAAATAAATGTGGTGGGTACCATTTGTCATGATACACTGCAGGCTTGGTGATGTAGGTAGGTACTAAATAATATGACGGGACTAGCAGAAGGTTAATAGAACTAAAGGAGGAAGCTGAAAAGGTGAGTGTAATTACCAATGAAAAGAAGACCAAATATATAAACAATACAAGAGAAGAATATGTATTGTCACAAAAATGACAAGAATACATACAAACAAAGGTTTGGGGCATCCACTTATATAATATGCCCTGGCTGCAAAAGGGCAAATAGTTTTGAGATGTTCATAAGTCAGAGTCCAAAACAGAACTGATGCTGGTTGCCAAAGATGGCGGCTTTATTTGCCGAGACCAGCAGTAACATCATAAACAGGCTTGTAACCGAAAGTGACGCCATCAGAGCTGCCACAACCTGAAGTGACATCATCAGAGAAAAAAAACACAGGAACCAGAAGTGATGTCATTAGAGGCGGCGGAACTATGCGGGATTTCTCATGGATGGTCTGCAAGGAATTGAGGAAGGGGCCTGAACCGGAAGTGATGTCATTAAAGTGCCCCTGGAAAAGGAAGTGACATCATCAGAGGCGCCCAACCTGGAAGTGATGTTATCAAAGACCCAGGGAAAAAAAACGGAAGTGATGTCATTAAAAGACCAAGAAAAATGGAATGAACATCATCAGAGGCGCAGGAACCCTACGGGACTTCCCGTGGATGGTCTGCAAGGGATTGTGAAAGAAAGTCAGTGCACCTCGATGCCCCCTGGTCTGGTGTGGAATTACTATCATTCAGGCCCTTTAACAGTCTCCTATGTATATATATATATATCTTGTGTTCTGCAGGGAGTGCAACAGCCACCCAAGCTCAACACAGGCAGACACCAGGACACAAGTTCAAAGCAAAGCACATGTTTATTTCGTGGGGAAGTGCTTCTGTCTCGCTCCCCACAGCACCATAGCACACCAGTACCAACAGGTACGAGAAAACAGCACTTTCTTTTGCTTTCTTTCTTTTCTCTCTCTGTCTCATTCCTTCGTCCCCTTTCTACCTCCAGCAAGCTTTGTCTTCCTTTTTTTACCAGACACCCGTCACATAATTTTTGCAACACAAGTAAATATCTACGTCCTGTAGACAGCCAACAACAATAATATGTAACAGAATTATTCAGGAAATTTGAGTTTTCACTTATCATCTTAGTCTGAAATAAAGGGTGCCTATTGCCCATTCATCTATTGGCTTTTACATTTATTATTTACATGCTTTGTGCCTAAGAGAAAAAGAAAAACAGACTGTGTACACAAATGGTCCCCTCTGACAACCGTATCAGAGTGATGGCAAGAGCAAAATGTGAAGACAAAAAGGAGCTGCCCTAGATTCAAAACATAGCACCTCATCTGTTCAACATGGTGGCTGGGGTGTTATGGCTTGGGCATGTTTGGGTACCACAGGTACTGGCACACTTCTCTTAATGGATGATAGAACTCTGGATGGCAGTTGCACAATGAATTCAGAGGTGTATAGAAACATCTTATCTGATCAAATTCCATTACACTGCTTTCACAAAACTTATCAGTTCAGGTTTTATGTGAAGAGGAGGAAAAACATCCGAGGGGCCGAATTGTGGTTTATTTGCCACAATTTCCTGCCCTGGAACCAAATGGAGCACCCAGTTCTTTTTACTTTGAGACTTTTTAGCATGGCTGGCCCATTCACAAATGAAACAACAGCACTTCCAAGCTGCACTCTTAATAGCAGTGGCACTACTTTTAGATCACCACAGATTTTGCAGGTGTATTTGTTCTGCTGTATATGTATATAGGGTTCCTTGTTGCCACAGACCATCAGAAATCAGTCATGACAGGTTGTACATTCTCAAATTTTTAATAATCAAAAAAAGAGTATCAGAATTGATCTAACAATAAATAACTTTAGAATTATGAAAAGAAAAGGAATATTTCCCCTCCCTGTATACAGCAAAAAAAAGAAGGCAGATATGGAGACAAGTGATACTCTCTAATATGCCTCATTGTTAAAAGAAATTGTAGCTTGCCTGTTCATCTGCAAAATTACGTCAGCCTCCATGAAAGCCTGCATGCTTGCTTGCAATGAGGAGTGTTGGACTTTTTCTTTCTATACCCATAACACTGACAAGAATGCTAAAATAAGCTGTTACATGGTAGTGGTCATCAGATACATCACATACATTACCAGTTACTTGATATTTTGTGTTAGCTTTTAGCATGGTCTGTCTTGTTACACTAGTGGCTTGAAACACACAAGCCCTTTTCTGTTCTGTCAATGTAATTGCACCTCTTTCACCAGCAGATGGGACCTGGGAACCCAGTAACATGAACATTCTTAAGCAAAATGACCAAATTTTGGAAGTGTGGCAACAAAGGTCTAACACACATTCTAAATACAGGTTCTGTAAAATTTGACACACTTTGCTTTATTGTAAGACTTGCCTATGCCAGAAGCAGCATGAAGTTAAGCACAGAGAACTGTTGGTGGGCAGGAGCAGGAAAGTGGGGTAGGAGTAGGCCAATTGGTTCTGTAGCTATGTCCTGATGACTTTTATCATTTCACACTGGCCTGTTGGCAAGTACATATTAATCTTAATAAGCAACCTGGAAAAACTTTCTGTGAGCATCATAATTTTGTATCGTTAAAGCATATTTTTAACCAGCTGGATATAGTTTGGCGTCATGAAGCTGTCATGGTGCCTTCCATGCAATTTCCTCTGACACTGCTAGTGATGACCTGTCTGATTCAGGGACCAATAAAAATGCCTGCCTTATTTTTGACAACTGTCATTCATGAAAATATCTGTCATGAATATTAAAATCCTTCACGTTCCTTGTTCATTGCTTACAAAAAAATGTGACATCTGTTCAAGTTTTATGTGAAGAGGAGGAAACAAATGTCTGATGGACCGAAAAGTGATTTATGTGCTAGAATTTCCTGCCCTGCAGCCAAATGCTTATGAAGTACATACTGTAGTTCTTCTTAATTTAATAGGACCCTTTGATAGGACTGTCCCAATCGCACATGAAACAGGTGGGCAGTAGCAGAAAAGTGGAAAAGGAGCTCATTGTGGGGCACGTTGTCGCCAAGTTTGAGTCAAGTGGTCAGCATGCTGACAATCATCAGGCAAACCAACTTTTAAATTGCTCTGATACATCTTTCCATCATATGCCTATTAAAACGTTTTATTTGTACCAAAGAAAAAGCTAGTCAATATCAGTGAAACTAAATCAATGTAGTTTGAGGCACACCAGACTACCACCGCAAAGCATACCATTTATTTCAGGCAGTAACAACATTTACTTCAATTCTATGCCTTCCTGCTCTGCTTCTGTCTGCTTGAAGTGGTCACTTCTCTCTCTCTCTCTCTCTCTCTCTCTCAAATCTACAGTATATCTATAAGCTTTTATTATGGACCACTGGCTAAAATCAGGGACGTTAAAATGCAAATCCAGCAATATTATATTTGAATCTTAGTAATTCTGACATAAATTCCTTTTGTGAAATAAATTTGTGAAATGAAAAGTAAAATTATGTTTGAAGAATGAGTCATCGCACAAAAAACATTCAGTTAATAGATTACAAAGGTCCTATTTCTTACTTGCTGTGTAAAGACTGAAAGGTTTACTCCCAAGTTCTTTATTATATGTCTGTTGTTCTAATCAATTTTAGTATTTCATATTGTATTGTAATCTTTGCTCAATAATGCATCTCATGATGGCACATAAAAATTGTGCTATAGAATGCCAAGAATCATTAATTGAATGATGTAAAATGAAGGTGCAGTTTTTCAAAGATTTCATACACTAAAAGTACAGAATTTCAATATTATTGTGTGCTTTTACTATTGCCATATATTTCAGCAATTTGTGTCAGTTACCACTCAGTTTACTGTAAATACTGTTTCACAAACCTTCTAATGCTTTAGGGCCAACCCCTGCCTGCAACTAGAGACGTCAGATAGTTGATCCTGTCTAAGGAATCAATGGGTAAAATTGTTCAGGAAGCCCTACCAGGTGTACGTATTGATTAATCTGTCTGAATATTGAGAATATGATATTAATTTTTAGAAGCATGTTAGCCTGACCCTATTCTGGGAACAATATAAAAAGGTGAAATGATATATGATCTGTGCAGATTGTGTTTCATATTATCACCATTATGCTCACTACTAAAGTAGTGTAGAACAAAAAAAGATCTTACTTCTGCAAAACAGGTGAAAACAAACATAGGTAAACAGTAATGATATCTGAGATCTTTAAAACTAGTTTTAAAACAAAATCTGTATTTTGATTGAAGTAAAAACATTAGGAGAGGAATTTATTAACCAAAATGTAAAGAACATTTACACCCCATATTGAAGGTGTCCTTAACCTAACACTCTCTGCTAGCCACAAAAATTAAATTTAGGCACAGTAGGAAAAAAATCAAAATGACCCCAACTCACCTAAATAAAAAATAATCAATATTCAGACATCATTTTTTAATGGTTAAATGAGGCAATTATTTCCAAAAGATTGTGGATCCACAGAGCCTTAGACTTTTTTGTTGTAATCCTTTCAAGACTGATAAGACTCAACCTGTTTTCCAGTGTAATAAAGATAGCCAAGAGACATCAAAGGTTTGGGGTAGCCACCCGTATAACATGCCCTGTCTGCAAATGGGTATTTTTTTGAGTTGTGTTCAGGTTGAAATCCAAAACAGAATTGACTTTAGTTTGATAATAAGGTGGCTTTAAAGGCTGTGACATAATTTGGACTGGCGCCAGAAGTGATGTCATCGAGACCGGAACTGACATCATCCATGGCGCTAGAAACAGAAGTGATGTCATCAATAGTGCTGGCACCTAGTGGTTTTCCCGTGGATAATCTGCAGAGGATGGAGAAAGAAAGTTAGTGCAACTTGCCACCCCCTGGTCTGGCGTGGTACTACTATTATTATTTCGGCCCTCTAGCTGCCTCCCAATCACATGTGTGTGACACCAGATTGACATGATGTGTCTTTCTAGACCATGGGCACTGAGAGTTCTACTCTGATGGTAAGAAGTTCTGGAAGTCAGACAGAAAATTAGTGGAGCTAGCATAAGTTAACCCTGATTGTTAACCAAAGTGTTACACTATTTCATGTGATAATTTTCATTCATTGATTTCATTATTTCTTTATGTGTTTTTACTTATTTATTTTGTGTTTTTTATGCATTAATTTATGATATTGAATACTCATTTTGTGGTTTTCTTTAGCCCTAGATCCTTCATCTTCCATTAGTTTTTTGATTCAAGATTAACTTTTGTTGTTATGAATTATTTTGGACCGTTTTCACCTTTATCTTGGTTACTTACTTACTTGGTTACTTACAATTGCCATTACTTACTTACAATTGCCACTATTTTGTCTTCCCATAGTTAGGGCAGCTCCTTTGTTGTTAGGGTGGTGGGCTCAGAGATTGCTGACCCAAGTTAAGGGATTCTAAAACCCCTTTTTAACGCCTTTTTGTGATAGTTATTCTCTCTGTTTAGCTTCTTTTTAGTTTCGACTCTTGCCTGTGATTTTTTTTTGTTTTTTTGATCTCAATATTTACTTCTTATTTTGTCCTTGACACTGTTACAGAAAATTCCATATATAAAATGAATCTCTGCTATACCATTCAGCTTTCCTGAGCTTTTACTGCATTGCTGGGATGAAACTGTATTAACAGTGTGGTTCTTATAGTTTAATATGCAGCCTGCATAATACTTTACTCTACTTTCAACAAAAAAGATAACAGTGGTATGTCTTTCAATTCCTAGGAACAGTTGTATAATGCGTAGGCTAAATCCGCCACCTGCCGCGATGTTGGGGTTGGATTTCGGTCTTGTAAGGTTTTTTGGGCAGCGGCGTAGAAGGTGACTGCGCATTCGGCTTCGGACAGACGTGAGTGAGTGAGTGAGTGAGTGAGTGAGTGAGTGAGTGAGTGAGGAGGCAGGCGAATTATGCATTAAGATATACAGTAATCCCTCGCTATATCGCACTTCGCCTTTCGCGGCTTCACTCCATCGCGGATTTTATATGTAAGCATATTTAAATATATATCGCGGATTTTTCGCTGCTTCGCGGGTTTCTGCGGACAATGGGTCTTTTAATTTCTGGTACATGCTTCCTCAGTTGGTTTGCCCAGTTGATTTCATACAAGGGACGCTATTGGCAGATGGCTGAGAAGCTACCCAGCTTACTTTTCTCTTTGTCTTGCGCTGACTTTCTGTGATCCTGACGTAGGGGGATTGAGCAGGGGGGCTGGTCGCACATCTAGACGATACGGACGCTAGTCTAAAAATGCTGAAAGATTATCTTCACGTTGCTATCTTTTGTGCAGCTGCATGGTGCTTCGCATACTTAAAAGCTCGAAGGGCACGTATTGATTTTTGCTTGAAAAACAAACTCTGTCTCTCTCTATCTCTCTCTCTTTGTCTGCTCCTGACGGAGGGGGTGTGAGCTGCCGCCTTCAACAGCTTTGTGCCGCGGTGCTTCGCATACTTAAGCCAAACAGCCCTATTGATTTGTTTGCCAGAGATTGTTTTCTCTATCTATGTGACATTCTGTGCTCCTGACACGCACTCCTTTGAAAAGGAAGATATGTTTGCATTCTTTTAATTGTGAGATGGAACTGTCATCTCTGTCTTGTCATGGAGCACAGTTTAAACTTTTGAAAAAGAGACAAATGTTTGTTTGCAGTGTTTGAATAACGTTCCTGTCTCTCTACAACCTCCTGTGTTTCTGCGCAAATCTGTGACCCAAGCATGACAATATAAAAATAACCATATAAACATATGGTTTCTACTTCGCGGATTTTCATATTTCGCGGGTGGCTCTGGAACGCAACCCCCGCGATGGAGGAGGGATTACTGTATACTGAGTATACTTTATACATAAAATATATGGTGTCGTACCTTGCATAACTGAATAACCTTTATGGTACAATAACAATTCAATACATTTATGGTCACTACAGTATTTGGATTTAATAATCTTCATGTGGGAAAAGGCTGACTCGCATAAATAAGTAGAGCCGAATAATGCAGTCAAGGAGGTAGCACATTTCCTCACGTTTGGGTACTTTTCCCCTGTGAGTAAGTTCCAAAACTGTCCAAGAGCCCCAGACTTCAGCTGAATGTCATCCTGTAGTGTCAAAATCTCATCCTCCACTGTAGAGGAGTTTTAGGTGAAACAGTGTTGCAATTTTTGATGCGGGTGAATCACCCACAACATCTTCCCTAAATGGATAGCACTTAAATGTAGCGATTGGCTCAAGTAAAGCTGAGTCTGACAGGCAATTTTCAATCTGCTCTGTGTAGCGTATGCTGTCAAGTTGCGCACACGCCTTTCATTGCGTCTCCAGCTCTGAGGCGAGGTTTTGGATGTTCCCCAAATCAAGGCGCTGCAGCTTTGAGGACAGATGTTGCATTTTTCGTTTGAAAGCATTAACTGAGCTAATCATATTGACCATGGAGTTCTCTTTTCTTTGCAGCTGTAAATTAAGCTCACTCAAAATATTGGTCAGATCGGAAAAAAAAATGCCAAGTCTAGCAGCCATTGATCGTTATTAAGTTGCTTGTATTCTGCATGTTTGATGAAAAGGAGAAACTCCTTTTTCTTCGGCCAGGGGTCTTGAAATCTCAGCAGGAATTTCTCCCTAGCCATCTGTCTCAACGAAGGCCTCTTTTATCATCTCTCCATCTTGGAAGGACTTCTTATGCTTAATGATCGAGTGACTCACCCAAAACGATGCTTCAGTGTATCTGCCTTTGCTTTTGAATTCAGCCGAGTGAAAAATGACAGCTGTCCGATTAACTGCGATTTTAATTCCCTCTCCTTTCTCTTTCTCAGATCGCTTTTCAGAATGAAGTCAGTTTCGTAGTTTTTGTTAACAGTTCCAAAGTGCCTTTCCACATTTTCTTCTTTGGAATAGCAATGATAGATTGACAGATCAGACAAACGCACTTCGATTGTGACATTATGAGAAAAAAAAATCCTCTTCCAATTCCACATCCAGCCCATACCCTCCCCAAACAAATTTTTTTTTAAATCCCTTCTTTAGGTGATATAAATTAGAAGGCTGACTAGATCACAGCCGGAGTTTTGCAGTAGCTCGCACATTTGATCATGCGTGCGGGATGACCAGTGTGTTAGAAGAAAAGAGATTTCAGACTGGCCGCTCTGTATGTCAATCAAGTGGCAAATGCCATAGGGACGATATATGATAGACTAACGTTTAAAAAATTGTTTTTTGAATGCAACGCGATCTACCTGCACTACCTTTCCGATCTACCGGTCAATCGCGATCGACGTATTGGGCACCCCTGCTGTAAACTAACTCTTCGCAGCAATGTTCCAGGTTTTAGCACTGCTGCCAAACAGGCCCTAGTGTCCCAATGTCTTGTGGGTTTTCTCTGGGTGTTCTGGTTATCCATACATATTCCAGAGGTTTTCACATTAGATTTATCAGTATCCCCTTAGTTAGCACTTTGTGGATGTGTGAGTGAGTGGCCCCAACTTTTGAGACCCCGAAAAAAAGGATTGAAAGTGCAGAAACAGGTAGATTGTCCTCTATATACTGTATAACTCCAAGTCCCGAAAAGATCAAACCAAATTCACAATGTAGTAATGCAGTTTTAAAATCCTTTTTTTAGTAAAATACTTAAATAACCTATTCTCTAATGTTTCTTTTTCTCTTTTTTTTGGTATGGAAATAACTTTTACCTGTTTTTTTTCCCACTCCAAGTACTGAATTGACCAGCTTTTATTTTACAATTTTCAGTGCTGAATTTAATTTTCACCACATGTTACTGTTCACTCCTAGTTATCCAAATAATGTAAAAGTGATAATTATCCCATTCTGTATAAATTAGACGAATGCACTTTTCAGTGCCTTTTCTATATACCAGTAGGATTCTATTTATATATTCAAAGCTTGCGGCTTCTACCTGACCTCAAAGGTTATATAATAAGTTAAGCATTCAATGACATGGTTTTAATCAAAATTACAGCACTGTTACAGACATTGTAGCATAGTAGAGGAACATTATTTAATGGCACTATAGAGCAAGTTTATTGATTTAATTAAAGCCTAGGGTTACAACCACAAAATTGGATCACAGTTCCAGTGTTCATTCGAGTAATGATCATCAGTGATGTATAGCTACAACCTGTGTGCACATATCATGCAGTCATTTGGATCACTCTAGTTCTAGTTACACTGAATCTTGTCAAACAGAAACAGCAAATTCTTCTTAGTAACATCACTGCCATCTATTTCAGGAAACGTTTAATTAGTGTTTAATTATATATGGTGAAAAAAATTCTTCCTTTAATTATTTATATATATTGCGTGAATACCGAAATAAAACTACCTACAAAAGGATCATAAGGGGTTTTCAGCTTATGACCTTACATCGTCCTTTCATAACCGTACTATGCCCTCTTCTCCTTTTCTTTAATGACAGAATTCTGTTTAGTTATTAAGTTTTATACACTAAAGTATATTTTTCATTGCATGTTTTCAGAAACTCCTGAAGTCAAGGACTCAGAACCTGAAGTGGATGACTGATTATCTGGAATGAGAAGTAGCCAACAGAAGGGGGCAGGGATGGCAATCTTAGTGTGCAGACCTCCACGGAGGTGGTCTTATTGACAGCCTCTTTAAATGTTTGATTGAAAATTGCTGCTCTCTCCCTTTGTGCTGCATTTAAGAAGAGGAGGAGAAAACTAATGATAGGTAAGCTTAAACAGAATAATTGCAGCTTTCCAATTTAGATATCTTTTAGTACAATGGCTTTAAAAGCTTTCTGGAGCTAGGCTTTTTGTAGCATAGTCAAACAACTTAATTTGAAATATTTGTAAATGACTACATTAGATTTATATTACAAGGCACTACAGTTTCAGTGGAGTAAGATGGTGGCACAGTGGTTAGCACTACTGACTCGTGGATCTAATAACCTGACTGAATCCTGGTTCTGGTTGCTGTCTCTTTGGAGTTTTCACAATCTTCCTGTACCTATGTGAGAGTTTCTCTTGCACCCCAAAATTGTGTAAATGAGATTAATTGGAGCTCTTGAAATGACCCCATGTAATTATGGGTGTTGGCCAGGAAGTGGACTGGCACCCTGTTGCAGGCTACTTCTGCCTTACACTCAGTTGTGGTGCAATAAATTCCAACTCCTGTGACCTGGAATTGGGTTAACCAGGTATGAGAACTTTAGGTTGTATTATACTGCAACTGCAGTGCTGACAAATAGGAGTTACATTTTAAAATAATTGGCATGTTTTATCTCATGATAATATCTCATTATAATAAAGAAGCACACTTTGCTGCCATAGTATCTTTTTTCTAGGTGATTAAAAGAGAATAGCTTTTAGTAGGACAGTAAATTAACAATTCTTTAGCAATGAAGATATTCTTTTGATTTCTGTGTACAATATATATATTGTAAAACAGGACAAGATAAGGATAAAGATTTGGAGTGACGCCATGACCCCGTATACTGTAAAGGCAAAACAATAAATGCAGCTTTTCAGCAAAAGAACATGCTTATGAACACAAGTCTCCAATTAGACTATCCAAGATGGTGACGCATCTGGTTAAATGGCCAGGCAGAAAGTGGCAGATCACTGGAAATGACATCAGAGGTGGTGAGGTTTTCAATCATCTAGTCTTCAGAGGGACAAAGAGAAGAGGTGTTAGAATACAGTGCCACCATGTGAATTACCACCAACAGGGCCTTTAAGATGTCCCCAAGGCAAATGTGTGTGACTATATGTATATATTTAAATATATATATATATATAAATATATATATATATATATATATATATATATATATACTAGCAAAATACCCGCGCTTCGCAGCGGAGAAGTAGTGTGTTAAAGAGGTTATGAAAAAAAAAGGAAACATTTTAAAAATAACGTAACATGATTGTCAATGTAATTGTGTTGTCATTGTTATGAGTGTTGCTGTCTTTTATATATATAATATACACACATACACACACACACATAAACATATATATACATATACATATATATACATATCTACATATACACATATCTACATATACATACGTATATACACATATACACATCCACATAAACATATATATATACATATACAAATTTACATATCTACATATATATATAAATATAGACATACATATATACATACATACATTCACATATATATATATATATATATATATATATACATATATATATGTTTATATATATAATATATACTGTATATATACATATCTACTTATTGGCTCCTGTATTTAGGATATGGCAGGTTGGATAATGGACGGATGAACATCTGTATGCATAGCCGTATTTGCCCGTTTTCGTTTTTTTTCTTTCTTCAGTAATATTTCAGTAAACCCGGAGCTTGTCAGTTCAAATCGTGGTACTGACACCACTGTGTGACCCTGAGGAAGTCGCTTCACCTGCCTGTGCTGCAAAAAACAAAAGTAATGTAACAAATTGTACCTCAGATGTTGTAAGTTGGTGAAATAAAGGCATAAGTAAAATAGATAAATATGTATTATACACATAGGAACTATTCATTTATTTTCAGTTAAGTCATCTGCAGCAAACTTTTATAAATGAGGGTTTCTCATTTTTAGATAGTGCAAACTGTTTCTTCTTCTTTGAGGTTTTCTCTTGGAGAGCTTTTTTCATTTCATTGAAAATGAAAGCAGCAGCTGCCAAAATATGTAGCTTTCTTATTAATTTTTCAACATTGTGTAAAATAAAAGTATAAAGTAACATAAAAGGTTTAAATACTGGTTATCCTTTTACACTAAAATATTACTAAAGAGATACAAAAAAAGTAAAATGGATATGTTCTTTTTCTTTAAGGAGATTAAATATTACTGAAGAAAGAAAAAAAAAAATAAACAGCCAAATGGGGCTATGCATACGAACTTAAAAGGTTTAAATAAAACAGAAATATATATTTTATTTTTACTTACTTAACTTGTGGAGGATGTATCCTGTAGCAAAGCCCTAAATTTTTTCGTGAAAGCCCGTTTCAGTAAATAAGTCTTAAAAAACGTGTAAAGATATTGGCAATAAGCTAAGCAAACCCAGGAAGACATGGAATCGTTTAAATCAACTATCATTACATCTTCCTTTCTTAAAGAGAAGTAAGGCAGTACTTATAAGCTTACATATTTATATATAGACATACATACATATATATATATATATATATCTATATCCGAAGCCGTGCAAGCACACTCTTGAGAATGTAACGTATAGTTGTACAGAAGAAAAGCAATCTTGCCTCAAATGAATGGCAACCTTTTGTAGGTCTATGAAGTTAATTTAAACTTTAGGTTTACACGGTGCTTTCTTTCCGAAGTACCTGCACTCATGAATATGTCTGTATGTGTCAGTCGGTCAAATCCACGCGCTTCGCACCGGCGAAGTACCGCTTTTAAATTTTTATTAAGAAGAAAATAAAACCTTTTTAAATTGAGGGAAAATATACTAATAACAGTTTGTTAAGGATCTGTTTTTTTGTGAAGCTGCCTTTACTCGAGTGATCACTTCGACCTGACTTGGTGGCCAACCATAAGCGTTACCTGGTAGGTAACCACCCATACAATCAGATTGTGAATCAGACTACGAATGCCGTGAATGTAATTACACACTCACTGCACTTCCTTACGGTAATCGAACCTCGGACGTCAGCGCTAGAGGGGCTTAGCAGCGGTGAAGTATTGCTTTTAAATTTTAATTAAGAACAAAAGAAAACCTCAGAGGTTTGATTCCCGTAAGGGAGTGAAGTGACTGGCAGGTTACCTACCAGGTAACGCTTATGGTTGGACAGCAAGTGACGTAACATCAGCCACGGTGCCTTCAGTTGTGAGAAGCAGATCATAGAATGATTGAAAATAGTTTTGCATTTACCTTTTTAGTAAAAGGCGAGCTTTTAAGCCTGAGAAATCACCCCGTAAATGCACACGTTTAATTGCACATGTGTAAATATGTATGGTTACACAGTATTAAAAGACAGTGAACAACGTCAGTTACCTTTGTTCCCGCGTTTGATAAAAGGCGAGCTTTTAAGCCTGAGAAATCACCCCGTAAATGTACACGTTTAATTGCACGTGTTAATATGTATGCTTACACAGTATTAAAAGACAGTCAAAAATTAACGTCATTTACCTTCGTTCCCGCGTTTGACTCGTGCTGTAAATCTCTTCCTTGTTTTTAGTTCACGTGATCACGTAGGAGGCGTGATGACGCGATACGTGACTCCGCCTCCTCCATTAGAGTATATGGACAAAAAATATGTTCCAGTTATGACCATTACGCGTAGAATTTCGAAATGAAACCTGCCTAACTTTTCTAAGTAAGCTGTAAGGAATGAGCCTGCCAAATTTCAGCCTTCCACCTACACGGGAAGTTCGAGAATTAGTGATGAGTCAGTGAGTCAGTCAGTGAGGGCTTTGCCTTTTATTAATATGTATAGATATATATATATATATATATATACACATACATACATACATATATATATATATATATATATATATATATATATATATATATATATATATATATATATATATCCATCCATCCATTTTCCAACCCGCTGAATCCGAACACAGGGTCACGGGGGTCTCCTGGAGCCAATCCCAGCCAACACAGGGCACAAGGCAGGGAACCAATCCTGGACAGGGTGCCAACCCACCACAGGACACACACAAACACACCCACACACCAAGCACACACTAGGGCCAATTTAGAATCGCCAATCCACCTAATCTTTGACTTCCGGTTTGAGTGAACGCTGGCGGGACTGGTCGCCGCTGCTCGCCGGTAACTAGACTATGTGATTTTGTGGGTATTTGTTTGTTTTTTTTTTTTGCCATTTTGTTGACATCTCTGCGTGGCTGTATATGCTGTGTATGCATTTAGCTTCATCCTAACCTCCGTTTCGTTTGAAACCTACCGGCTTATTCTCTGGACGTCTGAGCTGCCTCTGGCCTCCTCACCTACAATGTGGACTGGTAGGATATTCGCCTGGTTAATGCTTGTTTGGAGTCTTCTGTCGCTCGTTATCCAACCTGCGACTGGCCTCCTCCAGTATCCAGCAGCTGAGCTTCTTCGATTGCGTCTTCTCCAGTCTGTGCCTCTGCTGTCGGTGCTGTATTTCGACCCGGACGTCATACTTCTCCCTCGTCGGAGATACATCCACCGTGGGTCTCGTCGGAGATTCCGAACGGACGTCTCAAAAGGAATTAACTCTTTTTGGTCTGATTTTCGGCACCCTCCACACAACACAGATAGGAAAGCTGAACATAGCATGTTGGCCAGCTTAGCTCGGTCGACTAACACCACTGTCAAATGCGACAGCAACATTGTCAGCTTTGGTCTACTAAACATCCGCTCACTCACGAGCAAGGGCCATCTCATTCAGGATCTCCTCATTGACCGTAAGTTTGACTTTCTCTGTTTAACTGAGACTTGGCAGCAACCTCAAGACTTTTCACAACTTAATGAATGCACCCCCCCGGGGTTTGTTTACACTTGTCAATCCCGTGCCTCTGGCCGTGGAGGAGGTGTCGCGATTATTTATCGCGAGAAGTGGAAAGTCCTGCCGTTATCTGCTCCTGCTGTTAGCTCTTTTGAATCGACTGTGTGTCAACTGTCTGGCCCAGTTCCTACCATCATTGCAACTGTCTACCGTCCTCCTAAGTCAAACAACAATTTTTTGAACGATCTTGTTACCTTCCTTACTCATTTATCTGTAATTACCCCAAATATAATTCTGCTGGGGGATTTTAATGTACATCTGGACAATATCAATATCCCTCTCACTAGAGACTTTTTATCTTGCCTGGAGAGTTTTGGATACCAGCAGCACACTGATGTTCCTACTCATTGTAAAGGACATATCTTGGACC